>NW_028270164.1:51110781-51263406 GCF_037043375.1 Chiloscyllium plagiosum | reverse complement strand
TCCACATGATCCACACACAACTTCCTGATTATTCTGTCTTTGACTGGCCTTATTCTTATCCTAATCATCCTTTTATTCTTCACATACCTAGCTTGAGACTCACCCTTTATTCTAGCTGATAAAGACTGCTCATGTCCCCTCCTTGCTCTTCTTAACGCTCTCTTTAAATCCTTTCTAGCTCATCTGTAACTCTCCATCGCCACATCTGAACCATCTCGTCTCAATGTAACATTAACCTCCCTCTTTCGCTTAACAAGAGATACAATTTCTTTAGTAAACCACAGTTCCCTTACCTGATCAGTTCCTTCCTTCCTGATAGGGGCATACCTATTAAGGAAACACAACATCTGTTCCTTAAATTAGCTCCCTGTGTTTCGTACCTATCCCTTTCCATCGCTAAACTAAACGTAAACAAATTATGGTCACTCTCTCCAAAGTGCTCACCTACCACTAAATCAAACATCTGGCCTGATTCATTACCAAGTGCCAGATCCAGTGTGGCCTCCTGTCTTGTCGGCCCTTCGACATACTGTGTCAGTAAACCATCCTGCACACATTGGACAAAAACTGACCCATCTGACTCACTAGAATTATAGCATTTCCAGTCAATGTTGGGAAAGTTAAAGTCCCCCATAATGACTACCCTGCTCCTTTCACTCCTACCCAGAATCATTTTGCCAATCCTCTCCTCCATATCCCTGGAACTTCATGGAGGCCTATAAAACTCCCAGCAGTGTGACATCTCCTCTCCTGTTTCTAACCTCACCCCATACCACCTCAGTAGACAAGTCCTTGTCAAAAGTTATTTCAGCCGCCGTTGTACTGTCCTTGACTAACAAAGCCATACCTCCCCCTCTTTTACCACCTTCCCTGATCTTAATGAAAGATCTAAACCCTGGAACCTGTATCATCCACTCCTGAACCTGCTCTATCCATGTCTCCAAAATGGCCACAACATTGAAGTTCCAGGTACCTATCCATGCTGCAAGCTTACCTACCTTATTCTGGATACTCCTGGTGTTGAAGTAGACACACTTCAAACCAGCTTGCGGTCTGCCAGCACACTTCTGTGACCACACTCCTGATATTATATTGAATTCAAAATTTACCTTGTTCTGTGGTGAAAATTGAATCCAGGACCCCAGAATATTTCCTGGGTCTCTAAACTGTTAATTCAACAATAATACCACGAGGCATCACCATCCCTTTCGAAATTCTTCTGCCTTATCTTGTGTTTATCTAAACAAACTAACCTAATAACAGTCAGTATAAATTTCAATGACATAATCAGTGTTTGATTCTAATAAAGTACTTGTTAAAGCTGAGTAAGACTTGAACATTAAAATGGCTTTTAAAGTTGTGACTAATTTAAATATTTCAAGATGCTTCCAGGAACACAGTAACAAAGACTTATGAACATCTAAAGTAATTATCTAAGTGAAATTATAAACATCAGATTATATACTTATAAACAGGCAAACCTGATGATTTGGGACAATTCTAGATTTTTCTGCAGAGGCCCATGTATGAGTACGTTGAATAATAGAACCCGACTGCTTTGATAATTCTGCTGATTTGGAGGCGGTGGATAAATTGTTCCTTTTAACAGGAGTTGAGGGTACTTCACAATTTGATGCAGTATTGTTGAACATCTTCAATGTGGAATTTGATTCTACTTTCTAAAATGGAGCATATACAAAAAATTGTTACTACTATTTGGTCCACAATTATTTTTATATAAAGAATATGGATTGATTTAACAATTATAAAATTATGCAGCATGAAAATCTAACTTATTGTGCCTCTGTTGGCAATTTGAAAGAATGGAGGAGAAAGTGAGGACTGCAGATGCTGGAGATCAGAGCTGAAAATGTGTTGCTGGAAAAGCGCAGCAGGTCAGGCAGCATCCAGGGAACAGGAGAATCGACGTTTTGGGCATAAGCCCTTCTTCAGGAATGAGGAAAGTTTGTCCAGCAGCCTGCTGGACAAACTTTCCTCATTCCTGAAGAAGGGCTTATGCCCGAAATGTCGATTCTCCTGTTCCCTGGATGCTGCCTGACCTGCTGCGCTTTTCCAGCAACACATTTTTAGCAATTTGAAAGAATGACCTAGTTGGTCTTGTGTCCATAACAAAAGCAAAATACTGCAGATGCTGGAAATCTGAAATAAATGGAAGGTTCTGCAAAAATTCAGCAGGTCTGGTACAATTTATGGAGACAGAAAAAGAATTAAAATAACTCAATTTTCCTGGCTTTATAGCAATTGGGTGGGAGCCAGGAGGGCTGGTAATGTTGTAGGGAAATAGTTTCCCATGGTATATCATCAGCAGGAATCTCAACTCTTTAGCTATGCATAGGGTAGTCATTGAGTGACATATAACCCCATTTTCCACTCTCCTGACATTCTTTCTGTTTGGAGGCCAGCCACAAGAAGGCAATAGATCAACTATGGCTCCTTCCACAAATCCTGATAGGATTTGTAGGTCCAGGCAGGGAAAGAAGTGCCACAACTTAATTGTCTTTCTTTAACCCTTGGAGTGACCAACTGTAACAATCTTTGCCCTCTTTGAGAAGGCCTTGGCATTGGGACTAGCAGAGGCACTTATAAGCTGGTAAGATGATGGCTTTCCAATTAGGCTGACAGCTCTGGGAGGCACCTAGCATATTTCTCGGGTTGCTGCTACAAATAAAATGCTACACCAGATCTGGCAATTGTTCAGCTCCTGCTCTTAGCCTAGGCAGTGAGACTTGATTTGAGCAAGATCAGCCTTCAGTCTTTCTCTTCACAGATGCTACCCAACCTGCTGATTGTCTCTAGCATTTACTACTTTTGTTTCCACAGAACAAACAAAGAGAACAAAGAACATTACAGAGCAGGTACAGGCTCTTCAGCCCTTCAAGCCTGCGCCGATCCATGCAACTTCACCTTCCTCATCAGCCTACCATGGGGAACCTTATCAAACGCCTTACTTAAATCCATTTATATGACATCTACATCCTTTCCCTCATTAATCAACTTTGTCACCTCTTCAAAGAATTCTATTAGGTTTGTAAGACATGACCTGCCTATAACTGATAAGCCTTTTTTCTTCCACATGGGTATATATCCTATCCCTTAGTATCTTCGCCAGTAGCTTCCCTACCACTGACATCAGGCTCACCGGTCTGTAATTACCTGGATTATCCTTGCTACCCTTCTTAAACAAGGAGACAACATTAGCAAGTCCTCTGGGACATCCCCACATTTTCAAAGATGCTGCAAATATATTTGTTAAAGCCCCAGCTATTTCTGCTCTTGCTTCCCTCAGTAATCTGGGATAGATCCCATCCGGTCCTGGGGACTTCTCCACCTTAACGCCTTTTAGAATACACAACACTTCCTCTCTCCTTATGCCAACTTGACCAAGAGAAATCAAAGATCTATCCCTAACCTCAGCAACCGCCATGTCCGTCTCCTCGGTGAATACCGATACAAAATACTCATTAAGAATCTCACTCATTTTCTCTGATTCCACGCATATCTTTCCTCCTTTGTCCTTGTGAGTGAGCCAAATCTTTCCCTCATTACCCTCTTGCTCCTTAGATGTGAATAAAAGCCTTTGGGGTTTTCCTTAACCCTGCTCATTAAGGATATCTCGTGCCCTCTTTATTCCTCATTTCATATTGGCCCTACATTCCCGATATTCTTTCAAAGCTTCATCTGACTTCAGTCGCTTAGACCTTATGTACGCATCCTTTTTCCTCTTACCTGGTCTCACCATTTCACCTGTCATCCACAGTTCCCTAATCTCGCCCTTTCTTTCCCTCAGTTTCACAGGAACATATCTCTCCTGAACTCTAATGAACCTCTCTTTAAAGCCTCCCACATATTGAATGTGGATTTCCCTTGAAACAGCTGCTCCCAATCTATATTCCCCAGCTCCTGCCAAATTTTGGTATAGTTGACCTTCTTCCAGGTTAGTACTCTTCCCTTCGGATGACTCTCATCTTTGTCCATGAGTATCCTAAAACTTATGGAATTGAGATCACTATTCCCAAAGTAATCCCCCACTGAAACTTCAAACACCTGGCCTGCTCTTTTCCTATAAGCTCACAGCATTGCCTTTTCAAATGTTCATCTAATTTCATTTTGAAATTTATTACTGAATCTACTTCCATCACTTTAGTTAGGTAATTCCAGACTAGAGCTTGCTGCCTACTTTTTCCATCATTATGTTGCCTCTGTTTCGTACGCCAATTCCTTACATCTGCATTATTTTGCTATTGAACCTTCTACACTGAAAAATGTTTCTCATTATTTAATGTAGTAAGACACTAAGATTTTGCTGCAGAAGGGCATAGTTTTCCCTCCATAGAGTGCAATGAAATCCAAATGTTTATTAACTAGACAAGTGGAGAGTATATTGCAGTTTTATTGTACAAATATGACTGGTTGTAAAAGTGTAGTGGCAGCTCTTACAAAATTATCCATGGAAAGGAATTGACTTACTCCTGGAGAATGACAAAAAAACCCAAAAGAAATCTGAAACAAAAACAGAAATTGCTGGAAAAGCTCTGTGGGTCTGACAGCATCTGTGGAGTAAAATCAGATTTAACATTTCAGATGCAGTGACTTCTTCAGAACTGGTGTTGCAGTTCTTGCAGTTCTTAACTTGCAGTTCTGAAGAAGGGTCATTGGATCTGAAACATTAACTCTGATTTCTCTCCACAGAAGATGCCAGACATGCTGAGATTTTACAGCAATTTCTGCTTTTGTTCTGGAGAATCAATTGGCTGGACTGAAGGTTATACCTTCACTCATAATCTTAGAAAGCTTAGAGATGAAACAGTTACAAGTTAAAAAATGACATAACTTCTCCAATCTCCGTGGTGACCAGAGCAATAGCTAAAAAAAAATTCCTTGATATAAGTCAGAAAAATATTACAGTTTTTGAAACTTTTTTTGAGGATGAGGATAATTCACAGTAAGTGACTTCATTAACTGAGGATCAGACAGCAGATCCAGAGCTAAGCAGTTTAACACAGGCAATTTATCCTAAAGCTCAGGTTGGAGTTTTGAAGTGTTAGCTTATTTAAAAAAAAAGGAGCTCTGACAAGCAAGTGGAGACAATCCCTTAGACTAGTGGATGAAGAATGGACAGTTGTTCTTAAGATAGTGGTACTGTTCAAATACATTGTGAGAAGCACAAAATTTCCTATGACAGAACATGTAGTAATACAGAAAACTTGAGCAACAATATACCAGCATTTCATCTAGCCAAGACTTTGTAAGAGCATAGTCGAAAGAGGGGCGCTGGAAAAGTACAGCTGGTCAGATAGCATCTGAGGAGCAGAAGAATGAACGTTTCAGGCATAAATCCTTCATCAGAAATAAGGCTTGTGGGCCGGAGGGCTGAAAGATAAATGGGAGGGGATATGGGGCCCGGGGGAAGGTAGCTGGCTATGCAATAAGTAGATGAAGGTGATAGCTCAGAGAGGAGGGTGGAATGGATAGATGGGCTGAGAGATAAATGGGAAGGGGAGATGATCTTCAGCATCTGCAGTCCTCACTTTCTCCTTCATAAGAACATAGTATAGTTCTGTCCAACACACTGTGTGTTTCAGGTAATGGTAGAACTTCAATATATAAGCAAACTGCCATCTTTAATACACCATACCAATTCTAGCTAGTGCTAGTAGATCACGTAAGACCATAATTTCAACAAAAACACAGCACCAGTATATCCTTATAATTATAGATATGATAAAGCAATAGCTTTTGAAAAGTGGGTTCAGGACAATTACAGTTAAGGTGGTAATGGGAAAATTAACTCAATAATTTAAATCTTTATAGATTATCAATTGAAATACAATCAGATGAAAGTTCTAATTTTATAATTAGAAGTTTTCACAGTACATAAAGCAATCTGGGCATCAAATAGTTAAAATCTATAGTCTATCTCCACAAACATATGGAGCTTTGGAAAGATATCATCACATTCTCAATACATGATTAAGTCCTGTTGTCATAAGTATCCACAGGATTGGGAGAAATGATTAATTTCTTACTATTTACGACAAAAGACTCTCCAAATGAATGCATTTGGCTTACTCCAGTCAAATTGATCTGTGGTCATGAGATAAGAGGTTCATTAATATTGATCAAGGAAAAGTTTTTTAGGCAAACAGATCAATCTTCAAATTTGGATTGCGAGGCTATTTGGAGACTAAAAGGAGCATGTAAAGTCACACAGGAGTATTTAGAAACTTTACAGGCAGAGATGAAATAGGTAGACAAACATGCTGCAACTAGAATGTTTCAAACAGGAGACAAAGTATGAGTGCTATTACATTTACAAAGTAAACCTCTGAAAGCAAGATTCCGGGGATGATATAGGTTAATTAGAAGCATTTGGGTGTTAATGTATTGGTAGATAATCCTGATTGCAAAAAACAAATCAGGTATGTTTCATTAACATATAAAAGCAATACCATTGTAGGAAGGAAGGAAGTATATCTGGTGGAATGAGTAGGGAAGGACAACAAGAGTAATAAGAGTAAAATAGAAGGAAAGGTAGACAATTCACATCCTACAATGTGACTAGGGAATACGGAAATATTGGAATAGCTAGATGAAGAATTTTTACACTGGTAAGTATGATGATGGCAAAATCCAGTAAGATAACTGAAGGAATTGAAGGAAATCCCTATAGGCATGCACAAGCATGCACTATGTTTGCCAGACTTGATATGGATATAAGAGAATCAGTACCAATAAAACAACATGCTTAGCAATTAAACCTGGATATACAAGCTCAGGTCGAAAAGGAGATTCAATACACCTGACAGAACAAAGCCATAGAACTTGGCGTTTACTGGTAGGTTTGTTTCCCAACTGGACAAGACAATGAGATTTTGCATTAATTACAGAAAATTAAATGCAAAATGAAAACATTGAAATCCAATTCCTCAATTAGAAGATTACACTGATATTTACCAGAGGTCCAATTAATAAGATTGATTTACTGAAGGGGTACCAGTAAGCATTATTAATATCAAAAGCTAAGGAGATATCAACCTTTGTTCCACCAAATGAGATATATCAATGTCAAGTGATGCCATAAAAATAATGCACATCTTTTGCACATTGAATGGTTCAATCAATAAGCTCCACTGGAACAATCCAATCTGAAAAAGGGGATAAGGGTTATTTTTGATGACCTACGATCAGTGAGGTTCCACAGGAATTAGTACTGGGAGGGCAATTGTTTACAATTTATATTAATGACTTGGAAGAAGGAAGGAAATGAATGCACAAGCCAAATTTGCAGACCACATAAAAATAAGTGGAAAAGCAGGTTGTGAGAAGAATACAAAGTTTACAGAGAGATATTGATAAGTAAGTGGGCAAAAAGTTGACAAATGATGTGCAATGTGGGAAAATGTGAAATTGTTAATTTTGGAAGGGAAATCAAATAACAGTATTTTTAATTGGGCACGTGGATCTCACATGTCACAATCACTCTAGCCTAAACATGGAGGGAGTATGTTCCACACCATTGTGGCATGCTGTGTTCTTCACAACTGGAGCCAACAAATATGGATACATCAGAAATGGCAGATCAATAGCAACTGAATGCATGTTGGACTGCACAATAGCTGATCCTACCATTTGAAGCTGCACTTTACAAGTCTAGCTCACAATTTAGGAGTTGGCAGTGAGACAGGACAGTTACTCTGCATGCTGAGTTAAGGTGGCTTTTAAGGCTTCAGTCTGCAATATGATATCCAAAGTTATTCAGTGTAGTGTCACAGGTTGGGAGCAAATCACTTTTACACTTTGAAGAGACTGCTCACATCTCAAATGATGCCAAACAGCTAAGAAGAGACTACAGCAGGCATCTTAAAAGACTAAGTGAATATATATTTACTAAAATGCAAAATAATTTAATATGAAGTATCCCCCATGCCACTTATGTGTCATCAAAATGTTTCTTCTTTCATTTCCTCCCATTTAATCAAACAGCAGTACTGGAGCTAGCCTGGATGACCTGTGCAATCAACTCCAGGGGTATTTGGGTCTACATGATCCAGGCCTGCTGGGAGTGTCCTGTCCAAATACGGTCACACATTCTTCGGATTGTACTCCTGTAGGCTTCGGCATCACAGGAAAAGGGAAGGTAAAAGAAACAGGCACCTTCTGCACCATCCTGATAGGAAGCTTCTGGGGAACGTGCATGTGGCTCCTCCTCCCTGTGGGTACTTGTTGGCATCATTCTAAGAGAAAGGGGCCCTTGGACATAAGGTCAAGGAACCTTTGTCCCCCATGTTGCTAGTGATTCTGAGCACGTGATGCAGTGCTGCAGCGATTAAGTGTGAGTCTGGGCGGCTAACAGACAGAGTACATGCTGGCACTGGGTCTTTGTTGGGATCGCCAAACTGTCATAGCCAGACAGAACAAGACTGCCAGCATGGTACTGATAACATTGGAGGTCCCCATCTTTATTTGATTCAGTTTAACAACAGCCTCTAACAAATCTGCCTGATGTTTCTGAGACTCTCTATGTATTTTTATGAAGTCAGTAATGGCTGAGAACAATGATCTTCTGCCTGGCTGAGCTGATGCTTGGTCTCAGAGTGTCCTCTGAGTGCCAGAGACCTGGGGCAATGCTTCCTTGGTCAGCTGTGAAGACATGTCAATGATACTCTCACCAGATTGAGCTCCTAAATCTAATCTAGAAAAAGAATCCATCAAAGTGAAAGTCTCTGAGCTGGAGGACTGTGCATGTGAAAGTCTTGCTACTACATCCTCGAAGGGCTGAAAGACTTCCTCTTCAGAGGTGTACTGAGAAATGCCAGTGTGGCCTCTTTCTTGCAGTAGTTTGCTGGGTCCCACGAGCGCCTGTATAAGAGAACAGAGAGAACTAATTGCATAAAATAACAAAATAAAATTCTGGAGAACTTGTGTTAATGGGACAGCACAATAAAGCTCACTTGATTGTCTGCCCATGAATGTCTCCGTGTCCCAGATAATTGGTCGGCTGCTACGCCTGCTAACTGCAACAATCCTTTCTTCATATGAGGCAAGATGCCTAAAGGTCCACTATCAGTCTTTGCCCTCTTGACCCAGCTATGACACATTTTTCTGCAATGAGACAAAGGGAGTGATTAATTATGAAGACATCAATGGGAAAGCTATTAACGATGAGGTAAGAGCTGGAAGTATGCTTAGGTATCCCCACTGAGTAAGCAAGTAACACTGAAGCAAGTGTTAGCAGTTTGGGAGGATGAAAACTGTTGAGTGGATGTGCTATATGGAATACTGAGAACTGCAGTCCATGAGCTTTGAGAAATGTGTATAGTAGCAAAGCTAGAGTGAGTAATGCTGGTCCTGTAAATGCAAAGTAGCAGAAAGAAAATGATGGCACATCCCTTGCAGATCGTAGGAGATTATTCACCTTTTCCTCCACTGCTAGGCATTTCTTTTTACTTGGGAAATTGCAACAACCCAAGCTGCTCTCTCCATCGAGGTGACTGTCTGATGGCATGCCTCCTTTGCTGGGCAACAGGAAGAAGCACTTTGTGAGTACTTCCATGTCATTTTCAGCAAAAAGGGCTAACTTCTTTCCATTGGGAATAAGGTCCAGAGTCACAAATTGAAGGGCAGTTCCTGACTTGTAACACCTTTAGATTAGATTCCCTACAGTATGGAAACAGGTCATTTGGTCTAACAAGTCCACACCAACCCTCCAAGAGTAACCCACCCAGACCCATGCCCTACATTTACCCCTGACTAATGCACTTAACACTATGGGCAATATAGCATGGCTAATTCACCTTATCTACACCCGGAGGAAACCCACACAGACACGGGGAGAACATATAATTGCCACATAGACAGTACCCCAATGTGGGAATCAAACCTGGGTCTCTGGCACTGTGATGCAGCAGTGCTAACCAATGAGCCACCAGGCCACCCCTGAAATGTTATAGAGGTGACAACAGTGTGAACATCATGAAGTTCCATCAGCAGTGATCACTTCCACGTCTCTTGCCACACAGTTTAATGAGTTGGGCATCCTATTCGTCTGCAGGCAAGATGGCAGTGGGGTAGGGTATTGAGCCTGGGGCTTCTGCTGCTCTGTCTACTTTTCTTTTCATTACTGTTCTTTTTCTCTCTCTCTTTCCTTGTCTTTTTACTTACCACCTGTTGAGGTGACAGTATCGGCAGAGGTGAACCGGCCCAGTATAGACTGTTGGCAGTCGGAGAGTGAGCCCAGTACCGAATAGAGCGAACCCAGCTCAAAGTTGTGGCAATGGTGTTAAAGGCAGGTTTGGGTTCCTGGTGGCTTCTGCATCCTAATGCCAATTCATGGATGCTGCATTGGAAGTAAGTCTGGGTTCCCAGCTGCATCTGCATCTAGCGCAGATTCATGGAAGTGGCGGCAGAGGCGGGTTTGGGCCCAATGTGAGACACGGAGGGGATCGGCAGCAGCTTCATCATTGAAATGGGCCCAAAGCAGACTCATAGTTGTGGTGGAGTTAAGTATGGGCTAATGCGGTACATGGTGGTATTGGTGGAGACTGCATTGACGAGGTCCAGCGAGGACTCATAGTGGCAAGGTGGAGATGAGATGGCACTGAACAGTGGTGATTTTTGTTCTAGTGGTGGCAGCATGGCGAAGGGGACTTGTGTGTGGCCTGCAGATCCACGATGGAGCACTTAACGAGAAGGATTGTAAAGTTGAACACTTTCTTTTTATCTTTCTGCCTCTGTTTCAATGTTTTGGTTAATTTTTCTATGTTTTAAGCTGGTGCTGGAGACAGGCAACACTGAAATAATTCCACAAAAGCCATTATCTCGTCACGTATATTGTATATGACGCTGACCCAGCTATTACAGAACCGGGTCCCAGAGCAGCCGTGACATTCCTATTTATATCTGTCAGCCAGGTCTCCCCATTTGGATTAGGTCCCGTATGGGGAGTCATCACATATCAGCACTACATTGCACCTTAAACGATGATAGCTGCTTCTTGGATACGAGACCATTTCCAAGGCTGACCCTTTTTCCATTGAAAGTGTAAGGGCATCAGGAGGGAGGCTACATGACGTATGAGGGATGTAATGTGATCTTGCCAATTCTGTTGCTCAGGTAGATCATCTGGAGTGTTAAACACACACAAATTCTCCCCTTATAAAATATCCTTCGCCGTGGGGAAACATTTAAGCACTGTGTCCAAGTTCTCTAAATGCTCTTCCTGGTTCTTAGTGCATCATCCAGACAAATGGAGACCTAGGGTAGACTTGTAAAACATTCTCCATCGTCCATTGGAATAGCTGACAATGCTTCAAATGACAGTTTCGTACATTGGTACAAATCCTTATGGGTATTAATTGTAGCATATTTCTGGGAATGTAATCCAACTACAACTGCAGGGACAATTGGCTCATGTCCAGCTTCATGAAGGACAGACTCCCCATTTTTGCGTTTAAATCCTCAGTGCAAGATTGGATATTTATCCAACTGCAAAAAGCGGTTCACCATTTTTTTGAATACCTGCAAAGACCAACTGACCCAATGGGCCTCACAAATGATACGACCAGTGCTGCCCATTTTGCAAACTGTACTAGCTTGATGATTCCTTCGCTTTCTGTTCTTCTGATTTCTGCCTTTACTTTTGGCAGTGGACAAGCCTTGAAGAATTGTGAAATTTCTTCCTAGTCAACATGTAAGGTGGCACTGGTCCCTTTGATAGTTCTGAGACCTGCCTGAAAAATCTCTGGGCATTTAATTAGGACTTCACTCAGCCAGGCATTTTTGCATTGAAAAATGTTGAGCCAATCAAGCTGAATCTTTCTCAACCAATTTAGCCCCATCAAGCTTGGGCCCATTTACCAAAACACTTATTTTGTTTGGCTCTGATTTGGATGACTATGCAATTTAACTGTTCTAAATCAGCTGTAGGTAGACTTTACAGGGTGTGCACTCTCCTGAATACTGGCCTATGAGTTTTTTTTTACATATGTTAGGCCTAGTGGGACTCTTGTTTTGAGTCGCATACTGGTAGCAAGTACAATGGCCTGTCGGCCCAGATCCTTGAAAAAATTGTAACCATTTAGCCAAGGATTGACATAATTTTGGGACTTTGCTGTGAGCCGACCGAGGGTCCGACGTTTAAGGTATGTTTGAGTGAGGCTAGATAATCGTTTTCATTCAAGTGGTGTTTCCCAAGCTCAGTCGACCTGGCAAGGGTGTCCACTTCCATCGGCATACCTTGTAGCTCATAAACTCCACTTGCTACATTTTCTAATGACAAAATCAGTTGTAGTTCTTGTGTGAAGTCTAGTTGGGCTTCAGCTGTATGGTCACATCATTATTCCCCCATACCAAACAGTGTGTGAAAATACATCGCTTTAAGATTTCCCCCAGCACCCCCCCCCCACACACAATTCCCTAGCTTACTCCTAGCAAATGTACAATCTCTGGAGAACAAGAGGGACAAGCTCAGATCACGGCTCAGCTTCCAGTGAGAACTGCGGGACTGCTGCGCGCTCTGCTTCACAGAAACCTGGCTCAACCCATCCATTCCTGACTGCGCACTTCAGGCTGATGGTTTTTCTATCCATCATATGGACCGTACAGCGGCCTCGAGTAAGACAAAGGGTGGAGGGGTTTGCTTTTTAATCAACAACTTGTAGTGGATGGACATTGCAACCCTGGGCAGCCACTGTTCCCCAAACCTTGAATCCCTCAACATCAAATGCCACCCCTTCTATCTACCACAGGAATTTACCGCTGCTACACTAACTGCTGTATACATACTGCCCCAAGCAAAGGTTGAGGATGTGCTGCACTCCACCACTAACTGGAGACGGAACACCCCTAGGCCCTGTTTATTGTAACTAGCAACTTCAATCAAGCCAATCTAAGGAAGGGGTTGCCCAAGTACCACCAGAACATTACCTGCCCAACTAGGGGCCCAAGCATTTTAGATTACTACTACACCACTGTGAAAGATGCCTATCGCTCCATCCCCCACCCTCATTTTGGGAACTCTGACCATAATGTCCTGTTTCTTCTTCCGGCTTACAGGCAAAAGTTCAGGAGATCCCTCGCGGATACAGGTCCAGTGCTGGTCGGAGGAGACAGAAATCAACTCCACTGCTGTCTGGAATCGGCTGATTGGGCCATATTCAAACAGTCCGCAGGCACCTTACACGAGTACGCCACCACCGTCACAGACTTTATCAGCAAGTGTGTAGAGGATTGCATATCGAGGAAATCAATCCAGGTGTTCCCCAACAGGAAACCCTGGATAAATCAGGACATACAGAAGCTGCTAAAAACCAGGTGTGAGGCCTTCAGATCAGGACACCCACTCAAATATAAGGAATCCATGTATGACCTTAACAGAGCCATTAAGACAGCCAAGGACCAATAATGACCCATACTAGAGACCCAGACAGACATCCTGCGATTATGACAAGGACTGGATGACATCACAAGTTCTAAAAAGAGACAGTGCAAAATATCAGATGATGACACACCCCTCCCAGATTGTCTCAACACCTTCTATGCTCGCTTTGAGCAGAATTTCAGCAGAGAGGTAACACCTAGTCTGACAAGTCCTGACGAACCTATCCCAACAGTCACCGCATCAGAGGCCAGATCAGTTTTCCTTCGTATGAATCCAAGGAAAGTGATAGGACCAGACAGAGCACAAGGCCGTGCACTCAGAACATGCACAGATCAACTGGCAGAGGTCTCCTCGAACATCTTCAACCTCCCTCTGCAGTTGGCCTGTTTCAAGAAGGCCAACATCATCCCTGTACCTAAGAAGGCTCATGCAGCATGTCTCAATGACTACTGCCCAGGGGCCCTAACCTGGGTGGTCACGAAATGCTTTGAAAGGCTGGTCATGGCATTAATCGACTCCAGCCTCCCCACTACTCATGACCCAGTCCAATTTACCTATTGGACCAACAATAGGTAAATTGTTTGATGCCATATCACTTGCCCTTCACTCCGCCCTCGAATATCGTGACACCAATAGCAGCTACATAAGAATCCTACTAATTGAAGGCTGAACTGTAGTCAACACTATTATCCCCTCGAGACTGACTACTAAACTTAGTGATCTTGGACTGAGCCCCACTTTCTACAACTGGATCTTCAGTTTCCTTACCCATAGGCCACAATCAGTGAGGATTGGGGACAATATTTCATTCTCACTAACACTCAACACTGGAGCACCTCAGGGTGTGTAATCAGCCCCCTACTGTACTTACTGTATACCCATGACTACGTCACCAAATACCAGACTAATGCCATTTAGAAGTTTGCTGATGACACCACCATGTTAGTTGAATCTCAGATAGTGATGAAATGGACTACAGATGGGAGGTGGAAGACCTGGAAAAATGGTGCACTGAGAACAACCTAGCTCTCAATGCCGGCAAAACCAAGGAACTCATTACTGACTTTAGGCAGGATGTTACTCATGCCCCCCTACACATTAACAGCACAGAGGTGGAACGAGTGGAGAGTGTCAAGCTCCTGGGAGTGGTCATCAACAACAAGCTTTCTTGCACTCTTTGTATGGATGCACTGGTTACAAAGGCCCAACAACGTCGCCTTTTCCTCAGGCAGCTAATACATTTTGGCATGATGGTGAATACCCTTGCCAACTTTTATAGGTGTGCCATCGAGAGCATTCTGTCCGAATGTATCATTGCCTGTAATGGCAACTGTACAATTTAAGATTGGAGATGGTTACAGAGAGTGGTGAACTCAGCCCGGACAATCACGAAGGCCAACCTTCCATCTATAAAATCCATTTACCAGGCCCGCTGTCAAGGAAAGGCCGCCAGCATTCTCAAAGATCCATCCCACCCTGGCAATGTTTTTCTACAATCTCTCCCATCTGGGAGAAGGTACAGAAGCCTGAACACATGCTCCAGCCGGTTTCGAAACAGTTTCTGCCCTACTGTTGTTAGAATACTGAATGGACTCACAAACTCTTAGCATTCGCCTGTACCTGTGGTTTGTTTTGCTGCTGTTTACCTATTATTTACTTATCTATGCTATTTAACTATGTGGTCTGGCTGTATTGCTTGTAAGACAAAGCTTTTCACTGTGCCTCAGTACACGTTACAATAAATTCACTTCTATTCAATTCTCTCAGCATCTCACTTAGCATCAAACCAAAATCACATATATCTGCCAGTGATCTTAACCTTGTCAAAAATCCCAATATGGATTCCCCGCTTCTCAAACTGTTGAGTAAAACTGAGAACATCTCAGGATTAGAGGAGGCTGGGGTCATAATATTCCTTCGCTAAATCCGTCAACACTTGAAGTATCTGGTGCTTCTGGGAAAGTTAGGCTCCGCATAATTGAAAAAGCTGCAACTCCTCAAGCTGTCATGAGAATTGCTTGTTGCTTTTCACCTGTTCCAATGTCATTTACCAACAAAAAATAATGCATTCTTTCTACAAACTGGGCCCATCTTTGATGGCTGGTTAGAACGAATCAAGCTTCCCAAATTGTGGTATGATGCCAGAAATGGTTACTGCAATTCAAAGACAAATGTTGTGAGTGAATCTCTTCAGGGGTGTGTTTCTCTCTCGTCGCCACTTAAATAATTCCATGAAGGTCGTTATTCCATCACCAAGTCACTCTTTATTTATACATACATAATAAATTGTACTGATGCACGCAGCATAAAGCCGGCTCCTAGGGTGAACAAAACCCCTGAAACTCGTGTTCATATCTGTCAGTCAGGACTCCCTACTCAGACTAGATTAAAAGCCCCAATTAGGGAACTCATATTCTATGATTTCCACCTGGCTGACATCATTCCAATTATTACAAATGGTACAGAACACTTTTCACCATATTTTGTATCAAAATACACATGACAGTTAATAAATTAAGAAGTGATAAGTTGTTTGAGAAAGCAGACGTGACAAGTCAGCTGCTATGAATCTCACTGAAAATAAACACTTGGCAGAAAATTGTAAAACTCAACCCACTGTCATTGTTTATTAAAATACTATAACAATTAGCTTTGGCACATTATGCAAACACGTCTGTTCTATTGTTATACTGATGGTTAAATCGCTGAAGCCACAAAAATATATGCAAATTTGTTAATTTAGCCTCTTAATTTTTTTATCTGGACATTAAATGAGAATCTGATAATGATAAAAGTGGCATCTGATAATTCATCATAAAATTCATAGAATCCCTACAGTGTGGAAACAGGCAATTTGGCCCAACAAATCCACACTGACCCTCTGAAGAATAAACCACCCAGATCCATTCCCCTCCCCTATTACTCTACATTTACCCCTGACTAATGCACCTAACCTACACATCCCTGATCATGGGCAATTTAGCATGGCCAAAATTTCACCTAACCTGCACATCTTTGGATTGTGGGAGGAAACCGAAGCACCCTGAGGGAACCCACGTAGACTCAGGGAGAATGCACAAACTCCACACAGACAGTTGTCCGAGGTGGAATCAAATTCAGGTCCCTGGTGCTATGAGGCAGCAGTGCTAACCACTGAGCCACCATGCTGCCCAATACTATGTTGATACTCTGCTCTAAAAGGTGTATTTGTCCTTTTTTTCTACAGAGAAAGCTTGAGACAGAGGTGCCGAATAGTCTGCTCCATAGGAAACAAAGTAAACAGCATAAATGGCCTTGGGGCTTCTGTTTAAAGTTGGAATTCTTTTATACCATGGATTTTCACTTATAAATTTCTTAAAAGATTGAGGTTGTAAAATCGACACCAAAAACTGAGCTAATAAAACTTAAGTAAACTGTCTAAATTATGAAGACCATTATCTTGCATTGGTGCAAGAGTCAAACTGATGGCAAGGTGGGAATTGTCATTCTAAAGAATAGATAGGTAGTCTGGTTAAAATTTATATTTTTGAGTCAAATCAACATCACTAAAAGAACAGTGCATACTTAAAATTTTAAGTATAGTATAAACATGACAGAAGTGTCTAAAAATTGGAGAACTTGAGATTTGAATGCCGACTGTGATTTACCTTGCCTTAATGCTGACATACTTTTAAACTATGAAATCAATAATGCGATCTGCGGTCTTTCATACATACATAATAAATTGTACTGATGCACGCAGCATAAAGCCGGCTCCTAGGGTGAACAAAACCCCTGAAACTCGTGTTCATATCTGTCAGTCAGGACTCCCTACTCAGACTGCGGTGCATCACTACAGTTGTTAATCATCACAGACTGCATCAGAATTTCTCAGAATAGGGCATGGATCTGTCAGATACTGCTACTCATAGATGAGCAGATTAAAATGCTTGAAATTTCCTTTTCAATGGTTCCACACCACACTACAGCAAAAAGATCTATCAGACTATTATTTCATAAACAATCAGGAATCAGTAAGCTCTTGGGAGAAGTATAGGGATTGAGCAGTTTGGGTTCCAACATTTCCTCCAGTGTTGAGAGCAGTAGTAGAAATTGAGTGAATGGAAATTGTACTGACAGGACCAGGTCGTAAACTTCAGAACATTACTGTGGGTAAATAGTGAAAGCTGGAACTTTTAGGTTCTCCTTTGAGGATGATGACAGAGGGAGGTGCAATGTCATGAGTCCTGGAATACTGATGCCAACCAATGTTCCTATTTTGAGATGCACTCCTGGAGCTGGCAATGTTACTCAGGGCGTAGGGAAGGTGCGACAACAATGCAGGTACTGAACGAGGTCATCGCTCCTCTGGTATTTACAATCAGAAGACAGAGGACAAGGTTGATAAGGAGAACTGGATGGCCATCTGTCCAAAAGGAAGGCCATGTCTAGCAATTGGGACATGAATGTCAAATGTTGGGCTCATTGGAGATAAGCACTAACACTCTCTGGTAGAAAGAATAAACTCTGAGCAGTAGAAGGGCATGAGACAGGAAAAAGAAACAGAAAGACCACAGCCCAACACTGTGTACAACTAAAGCTTTTAGCTTTTTTTCCACGGGTAATTCACCATCCCTAAGTTATGATTGTGTTCTGTAATAACACTAATTGCATCTACTTTAAAATGACAGCTGCCTACTATCAAAACCATTACTTGGGTTTTCATTAAGTCACCTTCTTTAGCTCATCATTCAAAGATTTGACTGTGTCCTTCAATGCTTTAGCTTGCTTTGCCAAAGTTTCCTAGAAAATGAAAAATATTACACATCAGACAAAATCACATCATACTCTGTTGTAAATGTAAATGGTTTTCAGTTTAAGCTGGAAACATAATTTCTAGCAAAAAAAATCAAAAAGCTTCAATGAGCAACCCGTTTAGATTGTATTGAAGCACAGAAACAAAATATAATGTTATATTAAATACGAACCATAAAAAGTTCATGATCAAACTGAATTCATTGTAGGTAACTATAGTTTTTGATCCAATATATCTAAAGCTTTTTAGTTGGAAAGTTCCAAGTTAAACATTGAACTCTGAAGATTATTCATGAGGAGCTGAGCAACAGGACAACTTCGAGTTGATCTACATACAAGTAGGCACATTCTTATGAGCTGAAAATGTGTTGCTGGAAAAGCGCAGCAGGTCAGGCAGCATCCAAGGAGCAGGAGAATTGACGTTTCAGGCATGAGCTCTTCTTCAGGGATGAGGAAAGTGTGCCAAGCAGGATAAGATAAAAGGTAGGGAGGAGGGACTTGGGGGAGGGGCGTTGGAAATGCGATAGGTGGAAGGAGGTAAAGGTGAGGGTGACAAGGTGAGGCTGATAAGCCGGAGTGGGGGTGGGGGCGGAGACGTCAGGAAGAAGAATGCAGGTTAGGAAGGTGGTGCTGAGTTCGAGGGTCGGGACTGAGACAAGGTGGGGGGAGGGGAAATGAGGAAACTGGAGAAATCTGAGTTCAACTGCCTGACCTGCTGCGCTTTTCCAGCAACACATTTTCAGCTCTGATCTCCAGCATCTGCAGTCCTCACTTTCTCCTACAACATTCTTATGAGGGCAAGTTGAAGAGGATCGAAAGCTTGCAGTCTCTGGATGGTTAAAGATGAATAGGTTACAAACAGAATGTAAAGATTAAGACTATTATAATTTCCTAATGTAGGAGAGAACTAGGAAAAGTACTAGTGTTACTACACGGGGTAAACCCCTCTGTTAATTTAAACCCAACACACAGAGAAGCTCACCTTGCACCGTAATCTGTTAAATTTTGAGAGGCAAAGAACTATCCTAGAAGTCACAATTTAAAATAAAAATTAACAATTTTATTCTTAAGTCCAAAAGAGAGCATTAAACAACTGTTTATAACTCCTTTCTCTTAAACCTTTTTTTAAACCTCCTACTCTACAATACTGGTCTGATAAAAACCCTGATTAAGATTTACAAAAAAAATTTAAAATTTCAAGACCAGCCAGCTATCGAATCTTCTCTTTGTATCTTCCTCTGCAGATTTCCCTCTGTCAACCTTTCTTCAGTATTCTGCTTCACAGGTTTTTCATATGAACAGGTACCTTTCAGACAGCTATTAGGCTAGCAGTCTATACTTGTCGGTTTTCTTGGCAGTTCTCCCCCTAACTATTCAAAATATCAGATCATTTCATTGGTTTGATGTCATCCCAAACAAGTAAAATTCAAATTCAATTGGATTTTAGTATCTGGAGCATAATTTAAACTGATTGGCCAAATTTGAATTTCTTTTTGTTCTATGGAATACAGCACCAGCTATGTGTCAACCAAATGTTGCATTTTTACCTTGTTCAGGACACTGTCATTTCAGTCAATCCTTGCTGGCTTCCTCTCTCGCTTAAAGGAACAGTACACACCCACACCTTCATAACATTAGAACCTGGCATGTCAACCTAGCCAAGCTACCAAATGGAACTACTTGCATGCCAAACAGCATAAGCAGCAAGTGATAGACAGAACAAGGTGATCCCACAAGCAACAGGTTAGATCTAAATTCTGCAGTCCTGCCACATCCAGTGGTGGTGGATGATTAAATAACTCACTGGAGGAGGAGGTTCCACAAATATCCCTATCTCCGGATGGAAGAATCCAGCACACACATTAATGCAAAAGATAAAGCTGACGCTTTTGTAGCAATCTTCAGCCAGAAGTGTCGAGTGGTTGATTCGCCTCAGCCTCCTCCCGTGGTTCCCAGCATTACAGATTCCAGTCTTCAGCCAATTTGATTCATTCCGCAGAACATCAAGAAATGGATGGAAGCACTAGATATGAGGAGAAAGTGAGAACTGCAGATGCTAGAGATCAGAGTCGTGTGTGGTGCTGGAAGAGCACAGCAGGTCAGGCAGCATTCGAGGAGCAAGAGAATCGACATTTCGGGCATAAGCCCTTCAACAGGATTCCTGATGAAGTTGCTTATGCCCGAAACGTCGATTCTTCTGCTCCTCGGATGCTGCCTGACCTGCTGTGCTTTTCCAGCACCACTCTAATCTTGACTCTGATCTCCAGCATCTGCAGCACTCACTTTCACCTACTTACCCGTATCAACTATGTTATGAAGTTGAAGGTGTGTACTGCACCTTTAAGAGAGAGAGAATGCTTTTCTAAACTGAGAGATTACAAGTATACAACTAGATGACAGTCCCAGATGTACTGGAAAATTGAAAATATGTAACATTTGGCTGTGAAAGGGATACCCGGGTTTTGGTTGGTGTTTTGACAATAATTCAAATTTAACCAATCAATTAAATTATGCCCCATGAACTAAGACCCAATAGAGTTTGAATTTATTGTTTTGCCAACATCCAACCAATGAAATGGCCTGATGTTGGGGGTTATAAGATTGCAGACATCTTGAACGTTGGTCAGAGAGCAACTGCCATAGATCTAACTGCCCATCTAATATCTTGCTCTCGAAGAAGTTAGAAAACACTCTCTTTCAAAGGTACCTTTTCATGTGAAACATACTCATAGTAAAAAAGAAAGAAGACGACCCAGTGAGATCAACAGCTGGAAGAGTGAAAACATCAAAGAAGACAGAGACTGTGTGAAGAAGGGTTAATGCCCGAAACGTCGATTCTCCTTCTCCTTGGATGCTGCCTGACCTGCTGCGCTTTTCCAGCAACACATTTTTAAGCTCTGATCTCCAGCATCTGCAGTCCTCACTTTCTCCTAGAGACTGTGTGATGTTGAGATTAAGTTAATACAATGTTTAATAAGTGTGTTATTGGAATAGCATATTATTTTATTGAGTTGGGGTCAGATAGTAAGTAATTAAGAAAAGGAGAATTTAGATTTGTGAATAGTTTTTGTTTAACATTCATTATTAGAGTTAGAAAAAATAAATTGTTATTTTTCTTGAAATAGTGAAATTTAGGTGTTCTCCGTCACTCACATTTTAACAGATTATGAGGTGAGGTGAGTTTTCCTGGGTGTTTGGTTTTAATTAACAGAGGGGCTTAACCATCACATCGTAAGAGTTTGGGGGCTCATCGTCTGAGATTTGGATAGATTTGAACAGGTTTAGACAAATCCAGTCAGGGATTTGAACAGATTTAGAGTATGAAAGGTCATAGCAGATTTAAACACTTGGTGATTAGTATTCCGGATCTTTAAATAAAACTGAGGTGAGAAAACTAGTTTAATTTCAGTTACTTACGGTTGGTTAAATTAAAAGTGAGGGAAATGGCTCTTAACATTGCTAAAGAGGTTCTGGGGTTTGAAGATGCTTCCCAAATTTGCTAAGAAAGTTTAGAAAGCCAGAGAAAGGATATACTTTTAGAATTAGCAAATAGGTTAGAAATGGGTTTAACCAGGGATAATAGAAAAGCTGAAATTGTAATGGAGTTGGTCAGGTACTGAACTGTATCAGTGAAACAGACAAGTGCAGTAGAGTTAGAAAAACTTAAACTGTAATTGAGGCAAATGGAGTTAGAAGATAAAAAAGAGGTAGGGAAGGTTCTTGGCTGAGTAAAGAGAAAGGGAGAGAGAATTTTAACTTCAAAAGTTGTGAATTAGTCAGGAAAGTCAAATTAACAGGATGGAGATGAAGGCAGAAAGTAGGTATCTCTACAAATATGTTAAAACATTGCCACATTTTGATGAGAAAGATGGCAAAGCCTGTTTTATTTCATTTGAAAAATTGGCTACGCAGATAGAGTGGTCAGAGAACTTGTGGGTCGTGCTAGTTTAGACTAAGCTAGTAGGCAGAGCTAGTGGAGTATTTGCAGTGCTGCCAGATGAGCAGTCAAGAGATTATACAGAAGTCAAAAAGACTATTTTGAGTGCCTATGAATTGGTACCAGAAGAATATAGACAGCATACATAAACATAAACAACCAGGTCTGACTTATGTTGGGTTCATAACATAACGTAAAAACTATGAGCAGGATTAGGCCATCTGGGTCTTTGAGGCTGATCCACCATTCAATAAGGTTGTGGCTGATCTTTTCGTGGACTCAGCTCCACTTGCCCACCCTCTCACTTGTAACCCTTAATTCCTTTATTGTTCAAAAAAAAATCTATCTGAGCTTGAAAAACATTTACTGAAGTAGCATCAACTACTTCACTGGGCAGAGAATTCCATAGATTTACACCTCTCTGGGTGAAGAAGTTCCTTCTCAGTTCTGTCCTAAATCTGTTCCCCTAATTTTGTGGCTGTGCCCTCTTGTCCTAGTTTCACCTGCTAGTAGAAATATTCTCCCTGTGTCAATCTTTATTCCCTTTGTGACAAACCTGTTCCTTTGACAAGGTTAGATTGTCCTTGGTTTCTTTTCAGAGGTTGCAAACTGCCCAGACTCCGAAAAGTCTGAGAGTTTGCATAAATTTTAGGGCCCATTTGTTTACAGTTAACAGATATTGCCTCAGGCAGAAAACTTGCATGCTTGTATAATGAAAAGGCAGTGGCCAGTCCAAGCAGTTGAGTCTTTTTGATTCAGCTCAGCATCCATGTATGTGAAGAAAGGCTGCTGGAGCAAGTCCAGCCTGGTACTCTTCCTCCTTCTGCCCATCTGACTACGTAACCTGTAAACTTTTTCTGTAATTTTTACTCTTTGTGCTAAGGGGTTTGCTTAATGGGACTGTTGCAAGTATCGAGATAGCCTGTCAGGTTCGGATAGGGTAAGTCATTCTGGTATTCTACTTTCGGTTTGTTGTGTTTCATTTCATAATTTTCTAAATAAATTCTGTTTGTTTAAAACTCGGCAGTCTGACCAGCTAATTCATTCTGGGAATATCCGCGATACACTTACCTGAAAAAACAGCAAAGTTACTGTCAGAGAAATTTGCCCAATTGCTTAAAGATCACAAAACACAGCTCGAAGTGAAATTTAAAAACAGTTTATTGCAAGCGATATCACTGGAGGAGAAAACAGACCAGCTAACACAGAACTGACAGTCTGCACAGAGAATTTGATTTCTCCTCCCAGAGCTGAGAATGAGACCAGTTTTATAGTAATGCTGCAAAATGATGCTGATTAAGAAATGGGAAACTACAATGTTTCTGGAAATGGAGTAATTTAGTTGCAAGGATGCTAATAAGAAAACAGTTTATCGGACGAATGTCCTGTTCCTTCAAACGATGCAACATCCTGACAGTATCATGGTTCCATTCATCTTCACAGGTAGGTGTTAAAGTCTTTTCTGAAGTGGTGATGCGCTTCCATTGTCCTGTGGTGCCTGTCTGTCTGTCCTGCTCTTTGTGTGGCTTTGGTGTTGCTGGGTTGTGAAACTGCCCTTCGGGCTTTGAGACCTCTGTCATGTCCATGGGAGCTTAAAGCGTATTCCATTGTCTGCGTCCGTCTGACCCAGTTCGTGAGCTGCTCGGGAATTCTGAGTGTCCTGGTACAATTTGGCCAATTTGCTTTTGTAGGCCTATCATGGGTTAGCAAATCTTTTCCCACAATTACAGTCTGGGCTACCTGCTTAAAAAATATTTTGAGGGGTCGGGCCTGGTCCATAGCACATGCATAATTTTATATGTTTCTATAAAATCGCCCCTCATTCTTCTAAATTTCAATGAATATAATCCCAGTCTACTCAGTCGCTCCTCATAAGCTAACCCCTTCAACTCCGGAATGAACCTGGTGAACCTTCTCTGTACCCCATCTAGTGCTAGTGCATCCTTTCTCAAGTAAGGAGACAAAAATTGCACGCAGTACTCCAGGTGTGGCCTTACTGCACCCTGTACAGTTGCAACATAACCTCCCTGCTTTTAAACTCAAACCCTTTAGCAGTGAAGAACAAAATTCGATTTGCCTTCCTAATTATTTGTTGTACCTGCAGATCAACCTTCTATGATTCATTCACAAGGACACCAGGTCCCTCTGCATAGCAGCATGCAGTAACTTTTTAACTATTCAAGTAATAGCCCTTTTCCCTGTTACACTTACCAAAATGGATGACTACACATTTATTAACATTGTATTCCATTTGCCAGATCTTTGCCCACTCACTTAAACATATTCAATGAATATAATCCCAGTCTACTCAGTCGCTCCTCATAAGCTAACCCCTTCAACTCCGGAATGAACCTGGTGAACCTTCTCTGTACCCCATCTAGTGCTAGTGCATCCTTTCTCAAGTAAGGAGACAAAAATTGCACGCAGTACTCCAGGTGTGGCCTTACTGCACCCTGTACAGTTGCAACATAACCTCCCTGCTTTTAAACTCAAACCCTTTAGCAGTGAAGAACAAAATTCGATTTGCCTTCCTAATTATTTGTTGTACCTGCAGATCAACCTTCTATGATTCATTCACAAGGACACCAGGTCCCTCTGCATAGCAGCATGCAGTAACTTTTTAACTATTCAAGTAATAGCCCTTTTCCCTGTTACACTTACCAAAATGGATGACTACACATTTATTAACATTGTATTCCATTTGCCAGATCTTTGCCCACTCACTTAAACATCTATGTTCCTCTGCAAAGTTTCACAGTCCTCTGCACATTTTGCTCTGCCACTCATCTTAGTGTCATTTGCAAAGTTTGACACACTACACATGGTCCCCAGTTCCAAATCATCAATATAAACTGAATATTTGTGATCCCAACACTGATCCCTGAGGCACACCACTAGTTATTGATTGCCAACCAGAATAGTACTCAATCATCCCCACTGTTTGCTTCATAGAACCAGACAATCCCATTAGTGTGGAAACAGGCCATTTGGTCCAACAAGTCCACACTGACCCTCTGAAGAGTAACCCAGCCAGACCAATTCCCCTACTACTCCAAATTTACCCCTGGCTAATGCACCTAAACCACACATCCCTAAACACAATGGGCAATTTAGCACAGCCAATTCACCTAAATTGCACATCCTTGGATTGTGGGAGGAAACTGGAGCAGCCGGAGGAAACACATGCAGACATGGGGAGAATGTGCAAACTCCACACAGTCACCAGAGGCTGGAATCGAACCTGGGTCCCTGATGCTGTAAGGCAGCAGAGCTAACCACTGAGCCACCATGTTTCTTGTTAGTTAGTCAATCCTCTATCCATGTTAAACTTTACCTGTAACGGCATACATCTTTATCTTATGCAGCAGCCTCTTCTGCAGCACCTTGTCAAAGGCCAATTGGAAATCTCGGTATACCACATCTACTAGGACCCCGTTGTCCACCTTGCTCGTAATGTCTTCATAGAATTCCAAAAGATTAGTTAAGCATGCCCAGTCCTACATGAACTCATGCTGCATCTGCCCAACGGGGCAATTTCTATCTCGGATGCCGTGCTATTTCTTCCTTGATAATGGACTCAACTACAGAGGTTAAGCTAACTGGTCTATAATTCCTCTTTTTTGTCTACCTTCCTTTTTAAACAGTGGCATCATATTTGCTGTTTTCCATTCTGTCCCAGAGACAAGCGAATTTTGGAAAATTACCACAAGTGCACTTCCTATTTCTCCCGCCATCTCTTCTGGTATCCTGGGACGCATGCCATCAGGGCCAGGAGATTTGTCTATCCTTAGCTCCATTAGATTGCCCAACACTAAGTCTTCCACAATAATGACTGTTTCCAGGTCCTCACCTGCCTTCGTCTCTTGGTCAATTACTGGCATGTTATTAGTGCCTCCACTATGAAGACCGACACAAAATACCTATTCAATGCCTCAGCCATTTCATCATACCCCAAAACTAAATGCTCCTTCTCATCCTCTAAAGGACCAACATTTACTTTAGCCACTCTTTTTTGCATTATATATTTATAGAAACTTTTGTTATTGGTCTTTCTATTTGGTGCTAATTTTCTCTTATGTTCTATCCTTTCTTTATAGCTCTTTTTATGGCTTTCTGTTGACCTTTGAAGTTTTCCCAATCTCCTAGTTTCCTGCTGATCTTGACCATTTTGTATGCCTTCTTTATCAATTTGATAGCCTCCCTTATTTTCTTAGACACCGGTGGCAGATTGCCTTTTTTTTAAACAGTACTTCCTTTTCACTGGAATATACTTTTGCGGAGCACTTTGAAAAATTGCTTTGAAAGTCCTCCACTGCCTGTCAACTGTCCCACCATAAAATCTTTGTTTCCAGTCTACTTTAGCCAAGTCTTCCCTCATTCTATTGTAGTCTCCCTTGGTTAAGCATTGGACTTTATCTTCACACTCTCTACCTGTTTTCTAAATTAAACCATACTATGATCGCTCCTTCCAAGAGGATCCCTAACTGAGATCATTAATTATACCTGTCTCATTACACACCACCAGATCTAGGATAGCTTCCTCCCTTGTCGGTTTCATTACATACGAAGAACAAAGAAAATTTACAGCCCAGCAACAGGCTCTTCGGCCCTCCAAGCCTGAGCCGATCCAAATGTACTGTCTAAACCTGTCGGTCAATTCCTAAGCATCTGTACCCCTCTACTCCCCACCTACTCATGCATTTATCCAGACACACCTTAAAGGAATCAACCGTGCGCCTCTACCACCTCTGCTGGCAACGCGTTCCAAACTCCCACCACCCTCTGTGTGAAGTACATGCTGCATGCATGCCCCTTAAACTTTCCACCTCTCACCTTGAAAGCATGACCTCTCGTTATTGAATCCTTCACTCTGGGAAAAAGCTTGTCTCCATCCACCTTGACTATATCTTTTATGATTTTATAAACCTCAATCAGGTCCCCTCTCAATCTTGTTTTTTCTAATAAAAATAAATCTAACCTACTCAACTCATAGCTAGCACCTTCCATACCAAGCAACATCCTCGTAAACCTCTGCACCCTCTCCAAATTCTCCACATCCTTTTGGTAATGTGGCAACCAGAACTATACACAGTATTCTAAATGTGGCCGAACCAATGCCTTGTACAATGTTAACATGACTTGCCAGCTCTTATACTCAATACCCCTTCCAATGAAAGCAAGCATACTATATGCCTTCTTGACCACTCTATCCACCTGTGCAGCAACCTTCAGGGTACAATGGACCTGCACTCTCAGATCTCTCTGCCCATCAACTTTTCCCAAGGCTCTTCCATTCATTGTATAATTCTGTCCAGAATTAGTCTTGCTTAAATGCATCACCTCACATTTGTCTGGGTTGAAATCCATCTGCCATTTTTCCACCTAACTCTCCAGTCTATCTATATCCTCCTGTATTCTCCGACAGTCCCTTATGCTTTCTGCTACTCCACCAATCTTTGTGTCATCTGCAAACTTGCTGGAAGAGTGCCCTCTTCCAGATCATTTATGTATATTACAAACAACAGTGGCCCCCAATACTGACCCCTGCGGAACACCACTGTGGTCACCTTTCTCCATTTCGAGAAACTCCCTTCAACTACTACTCTCTGTCTCCTGTTGCTCAACCAGTTCTTTATCCAACTAGCTAGAACACCCTGCACACCATATGACTTTACTATCTCCATTAGTCTACCATGGGGAACGTTATCAAACGCCTTACTAGAGTCCATGTATATGACATCAACAGCCCTTCCTTCATCTGTCAACTTGGTTACTTCCTCGAAGAACTCTATTAAGTTGGTAAGGCACGATCTCTCCTGCACAAAACCATGTTGCCTATCACTGATGAGCCCATTATTTTCTAAATATAAATAGATCCTATCCCTCAGTACCTTCTCCAGCAACTTTCCTATCACCGATGTCGGACTCACTGGTCGGTAGTTACCCGGAATATCCCTACTACCCTTCTTGTACAGGGGGACAACATGAGCAACCCTCCAGTTCCCCGGGCAGCTCGCCTGTAGATAAGGATGCCACAAAGATATCTGTCAGGGCCCCAGCTATTTCCTCTCTCGCCTCCCTCAGCAACCTGGTATAAATCCCATCAGGTCCTGGGGATTTGTCCACCTTAATAACCTCAAGCCTACCCAATACATCTTCCCTACTTATGCCAACGTGATCCAGACTAATCAATCTTCTATCTTTAATCTCAACATTTATCATGTTCCTCTCCTCAGTGAACACTGATGCAAAGTAATCATTCAGAATCTCACCCATTCTCTCAGGTTTGACACACAGCCTTCCTTCGTTATCCTTTACTGGACCAATCCTTTCTCTAGTTACCCGCTTGCTTCTTATATAAGAATAAGATGCTTTGGGATTTTCCTTAATTCTGCTTGCTAAAGCCATTTCATGACCTTTTTGTCTGCTTGATTCCTCGTTTAAGACTTGTCCTATTCTTCCGATATTCTTCCAGGGCCCATTCTGTTCTTAGCTGCCAAGACCTAATGTATGCTTTCCTTTTCCTCGTGGCTAGTCGTGAAACTTTTCCTGTCATCCACAGTTCACAAATCTTGTCCTTCCTATCCTTTGCCTTCAATGGGACATACCTATCCTGCACTGTCTTTAACCTATCTTTGAAAGCCTCCCCCACATCTCAAATGTGGACTTCCCTTCAAATAGCTGCGTCCAATCCACATTTCCAAGCTCCTGTCTAATTTTGATATAATTGGCCTTGTCCCAGCTTAGTACTCTTCCCTTAGGACCACTCTCTTCTTTATCTATGAATATTTTAAAACTTACAGAATTGTGGTCACTGTTCCCAAAGAAATCCCCCACCGCAACTTCTACCACCTATCCTGGCTTGTTCCCCAGTACCAGGTCCAACATGGCACCTTCCCTCGTCGGACTATTGACATACTGCTCTAGAAAACTCTCCTGGACGCTTCTTACAAATTCTACGCTAAGTGTACCCCAGTCAATGTTGGGAAAATTAAAATCTTCCATCACCACTACCCTATTGCCTCGACATCTTTCCATAATGTGTTTACTTATTTGTTCTTCTACCTCACGCTCACTGTTGGGAGGCCTGCAATACAGCCCCATTAGTGTGACTGCACCCTTATTTCTCAGCTCCACCCATAATGCCTCACTACCCAAGACCTCTATAGTGTGCTCCTTTAGCACAGCCGTGATATTGTCCTTGACCAGCAATGCATCTCGACCTCCCCTTTTACTTCCCTCCCTGTCCTGTCTGAAGCGTCTATATCTTGGAACATTTAATTGCCAACCATCAATGCCCTTCCTTCAACCAAGTCTCTGTGTTTGCAATAACGTCATACTCCCAGTCACCAATACAAGCCCTAAGTTCATCTGCCTTACACACTATACTTGCATAAAAGTATATGCATTTCGTGCCACCAGTTCTTTTGCGCTCATCTGCTCTCTGCCTACTCTTCCCTTTGTTAATGCTATCTTCATAATTCTTAGTCTCCGGCCTCCACCTCACTGCCTACTTGTTTTCTCTTCTGGTTCCCAGCCCCCTGCCACATTAGTTTAAAACCTCCCAACAGTAGTAGAAAAAACTCCCCCAAGGACATTGGTTCTGGTCTGGGTCAGATGTAGACCATCCATTTTGTAATAGTCCCACCTTCCCCAGAACCAGTCCCAATGTCCAACAAATCTGAACCCCTCCCTCCTACACCATCACTCAAGCCACGTGTTCATCCTGCCTATTTTTTCATTTCCATGCTGGCTAGCACATGGTACTGGTAGTTATCCCAGTAATACTACCTTTGAGGTTCTTCTCTTTAACTTCTCTCCTAGCTCTCTGAATTCTTCTTTCAGGACCTCATCTCGTTTCCCTTCCCTTTTAGAATCTCTGCAGCCGATCGGTGACATCCTTGATCCAAGCACCTGGGAGGCAACATACCATCCGGGAGTCCCATTTTCAGCCACAGAACCACCTATCTACTCCCCTCACAATAGAATCCCCTATGACTATGGCCCTAAGAGTCTTTTTCCTGCCCTTCTGAACAGCAGTACCAGCCACAGTGCCATGATCCTGGCAACTGCTGCCCTCCCCTGGTGAGCCATCTCCCCAACAGTACCCAAAACGGTATACCTGTTATACATATTGAGCAAGAAACCTATCCAGGAAACACTCAACAAACTCCTCCTCAAGGCTACCCTGACTGAGCTGGTTCGACCAATCAACATGACGACTAAAATCTTAAAATTTCTCATATATACTTCATCAGCCAAACTTATGCCCACTCACTGTATTTATGTGCCTTTGCAAGATCCTTGTATCTGCCTAACAACTTGCTTATCCATCTATACTTATATAATCAATAAATGTGGCTAGAATACAACTAGTCTCTTCAACAAAGTAGATTGTAAATAATTGAGGTCTCACCACTTGTTGTGGCACTTCAGTAGTTATGGTTTGCCAGCCCAAAAATTATCCATTTATTCTGACTCTCTATTTCCTATTAATTAACCAATCTTTTCTCTGTGCCAATAAAGCACCCTCAAAACCATAAGAAATAATCTTGTGCAGTTACCTTTTCTTTTGCACTTTATAAAATGCTTACCTCTACGTTACATCTACTGCAGTCTTAATCCACCATACCTGTTAAATCCTTAAAAAAATTCTAATAAATTTGGGAAACATTATTTCTCTTTCACAAAATCACTTTGGCTCTAACTGATTGTACTATGATTTTTTAAATGCTTTGCTACTACCTCCTTAATAATGGATTCTAGGAATGTGCCAGTGACTAATGTTCGGCCAACAGGTCTACACCTGACTGCTTTCAGTCTCCTTCCTTCCTTGAATAGGTGTTACATTTTTGGTTTTACAATTCCTTGGGACCTTTCAAAATCTATGGAAGTTGGAAATAGAAGTAAGAGTAGGTTTCAATGAATAAGCTGCCACAATCTCTCGGGTTGAGAAATATAAAGATTTACAACTCTGAGTCAAGAAATTCCTCATCTCAGTTCTAAATGAACTCCCTCTTATTCTGGGACTGCATCATTTCAGGATTTTTTTCTTGTGTTAGAAATCATTCCTTGCTACGTTTATTTGGCAGTGGTAACCTGATGAAGTTTGACTCATGCAACAGCAAAGGCTTGTAATTACGTCATGACATTAACATAGTAAAACTTTCCAAACTGTTACATGGTAGTGTTACTAGACAAAACTTGGCACCTGCATTATTTAATTTTAGGGAAAATGGGCCAAAAGCATGGATAAAAGAAAGGTTTCAAGAAAGGCCTTAACGAAGGAAAGGAATTATTGAAGAGGATAGGTTTACAAAGGGAATTCCAGACCCCAGGGCTTTCGCAATCAAAAGCACAGCTGCAATGGTGGAACAATTAAATTAACAATGCTGAAGATGCTTCAGTTGGAGGAATAATTGGCTAATGGATTGTAAGACTGGAGTAAATTTGTAATTGCAATAAATTAGTAGAAATGTGCCAGATTGATTACTTTGATCTGGAGCATTGCTTGTTCTATGGGCAGTGCTAGCTTCAGATACATCTTCTTTAAAGCAGATCAAACAATTGTGGAAAGCTGATTTGCACTGAGTGTAATTTGTATTTGAAATTCTGCAAGTCTTTGGACTGGTTTGGTCAATTTTAGACAAATTGCATCACAGGTGCCCACGATGCAAACCTTCGATTTAAAAATAAAAATATACTATTCAAGACAGTTAAGTCTAAAAAATAATTTAACATTGTGCAAAGTACATAAGTGAAAATTATCAGTCCTGTTGCTCAGAGAAAGAGAACAAGAGATACATGTAAAAGGACAAAAGCAACCAGCAAAAGGCTATATTTTGACTGATCACACTTAGTAAATTTACAGTATAAAAATACAAACCTTTTCCTCAATTACATTTTTAAGTTCCTGTTTTATACCCGAGAGCTCATCTTTGACAGATAATAATTCAATCTCCTGGGTAAAAAAGACAAACTCATTAATATAAAATCTTAGCTTGGAAAACAGGAAGCCAATTATTCTAAACAGGCAGAAAATGGTTAGGTTTTAAAAGCTAAGCTGTAAAGCTACAAAATATTTCAAAATAAATATTAAACATAATTTTTTAGTTCTCATTTTTCTCCATCTCCCACAACCCCCATTTCATCAAGAATTTACACATGTACCAAAGTAATACAGGAGTGATGCACCTGTCCTAAATTGAACGTCCCTGTTGCCAACTTGATTCTGGAAACATATGCTCGTGGATAGATGGAGGACTGTTAACCTGTGATGATGGACAATTTACTGGTCTGTGGACAACTTAAAAATCAAAAATGGGAAGCTTCCTCCAAAGCACCCAGTCATGATTTTAATACTAGTGGTTTTGGTGTAGGGAATAACATGATCTTGAAAGGTGAGTTCATCATTATTACATCTGATAGCAAGAGTTTATTTTTAAATGACCATAACATGAATTTAAAGTTTCCAACATGGATTCTGTGAATGCAGCAATAACAGGTAAACAAGAGGAATAGTAATCTTGGGACAAAGGACAGAGGGCCTGATAGGATAAAAATACTTATTCTAAACTACAACAGGAGTGACAGTAACAAGTGTCAAACAATCTGGGTTGTCATTTGTGTAAAGCGTTAGGAACCTGCAAAATGCTTGTGATGATGTCATGAAGATACGATTCTTCACTAGGCCTACATAGTACAAGTGTGAGAAAATTAAAGGGAAAGACCGAAACACACAGAAAGCTATGGAGCTTCATGATGCCTAGCCATGTGAATGCCAGAAACATATACAGACATATGTGAGGAAAACTGATTAGCATTTGGTGGTAGAGTTCATGGAGTAGTAACTCAATAATGTAAGAGTAAGATTAAAGTCTGAAACATGCTGAATTGCCCATCGTGTCCAGGGATGTACAGGCTCGATAGATTAGCCATGAGAAATTCAAGGTTACAGGGATACAGTAGTGAGATGCTCTTAGGAGGCGCAGTGTGGACTTGGTGGGCAGTATAGCCTGTTTCCAGACTGTAGGGATTCTATGATCCCTGAATATATTGTAGAAATTCCTAATAGGTAATAAACAATTTTAGAAAGCATCTCAAGCCTGAAGATAGTTCTTAATCTTCCCTTCTCCTTAAATAGTCTACCTTGAACTTATACTCATAAAGTCATTCTTTATTTTATTGTTACCAGCTGTTCTGTCAATTTTGGTTTACTTTATTATGGGATGTGAGAGTATTATTAATCCCCAATGTTCTCTAGAAAGTGGTGATGAGCTGTTTGATCAACTATTGTAGCCTATATACCAGATGTGGTCTAGCCAAGCCCTTATATATTTAAAGCAAGACCTCATTACTCCTGTACTAAATTCCTCTTGCAATAAAGGTTAATATTCCACTAACCTTCCTAATAGCTTGCTGTATCTACATCTTAGACTTCAGTGAATTATTGACTAGAACACCTCAGACTTGCTGTACATCTGCACTTTCCAAACTCTTACCATTTAAGAAATGCATTGCATATATTTTCACCCTAACAAAGTGAATAACCTCACATTTACAAACATTATATTCCATCTTTCATATTCTTGCCCATTCACTAAGCCTGTGTACATTATCCTGAAGCTGCTTTATATCTCCCTCATAAAACACTTAGCCACTTCATATCAACTGCAAAATTAGAAACATTATATTTAGTTTCCAACTCTAAATCATTGATATATTAGTAAATGGCTGGGGCTCAAGAACTAATCCTTGAAATAGCCCATGAGTAACAGCATATCAATGCAAGTATGTTTTTTTTTAGCAAGTCATTAATGCATGCCAATAAACTTGGTTAAAATAAAACAAAGAACTGCAAATGCCAGAGAAACAAAAATAGTAATCATTGGAGAAACTCAGCAGGCCTGGCAGCATCCGTGGAGAGAAAACTGAGTTAACATTTCGAGAATGGTTCTGAACAAGGGTCACTGGACTTGAAATGTTAACTCGGTTTCTCTCTCCAAAGATACTGCCAGACCTGGTGAGTTTTTCCAGAAACTTCGGTTTTTGTTTGTTCCAATAAATTACCTCCAATCTTCTGGACTTTAATTTTTCTAACCAGCCTCTTGTGGGGAACATTATCAAACATCTTCTGAAAATCTAAGAATAGTATGTCCAATAGCTCTCTATCAATTTTTTAAGAACATCTCCAAAAAACTTCAGCAACTTAGTCAACATTATTTCCATTCCCAAATCCTTGCTAAATATGCCCAGTTAATCAATCAGTTTCTGAGTTCCAAACATTGTTCTTCAAATCTGAAATCCTCCCTGACTAATGTACTGATCTTATTCCTTAGTATGAGTGCAAATCTACCTCAATTTCCTTCATAGTTGTCTGGTAGTCACCCTCCTTTCTTTGCCCTCACTCTTCTAATCTTCAGTGTAACCATCTCCCAAGAAGTGCTATCTATGTAGGCCTGGCGTCATGGATGCACAACAGTGATTCCAGTTGCTGTTCATTGACAGAAATTCCCGGTTACTCATTCTGTCTCAGTCCCATTTCGGCAAAGTCTACCTCACTCTGACATGCAGCTAACTCCCAATTCCATCTATTTCTCTCTCACTCTTATGAGCACTTCTCTTAAACTTTAAAACGCACAAGTTTCAGAACTCTCTAACAAACCTTGTGCCCCATTATGAACTATAATATATCATTAAAAATAATAAGTGTAATAGCAATATGGCCAAGTCTCAAAACTGTTTTTAAAAGAAATCACTGTGGTACAGAAATGTTTACAAGTTAATTATTAACTTTTGACACATGGAAACACAAATAACTCAGCACCAGAAATTCAAGCTTATAATAGTCATAGAGACGTACAGCATGGAAACAGATCCTTCAGTCCAACCTGTCCATGCCGACCAGATATCCCAACCCAATCTAGTCCCACCTGCCAACACCCGACCAATATCCCACCAAACCCTTCTATTCATATACCATCCAAATGCCTCTTAAATGTTGCAATTGTACCAGCCTCCACCACATCCTCTGGCAGCTCATTCCATACATATACCACCCTCTGCATGAAAACATTGCCCCTTAGGTCTCTTTTATATCTTTCCCCTTTCACCCTAAACCTATGCCCTCTAGTTCTGGACTCCCCGATCCTGGGGAAAAGACTTTGTCTATTTATCCTATTCATTCCCCTCATAATTTTGTAAACCTCTATTAGGTCACCCCTCAGCCTCCGACGCTCCAGGGAAAACAGCCCTAGCCTGTTCAGCCTCTCCCTATAGCTCAAATCCTCCAACCCTGGCAACATCCTCGTAAGTCTTTTCTGAACCCTTTCAAGTTTCACAACATCTTTCTGATAGGAAGGAAACCAGAATTGCACGCAATATTCCAACAATGGCCTAACCAATGTCCTGTACAGCCGCAACATGACCTCCCAATTCCTGTACTCAATACTCTGACCAATAAAGGAAAGCATACTGTCCTTTTAAGATTGCGCCGCCACACATTTCTAAACTAAAAACCTTTTCCTCTACACTGTTCATATCCCTCTACTCCCTGCCTATTCATACATCAATCAAGATGCATCTTAAACGTTGCTTTTAGAACACAGAACAAGGAACCGTACAGCACAGGAAAGGGCCCTTTGACCCACTGAACATGACACCAAGTTAAACTAATCCCTTCTGTCTGCCTTTGGTTCATATCCCTTCATTCTTCGCATATTAATATGCTTGTGGAAATCCCCTTAAATGCCTCTATCTATCTGCTTCCACCACCACCAGACATCTACCACTCTCTGTAAAAAAAACTTGCCCCTCACATCTCTCTTGAACTTCTTCTCTCTCACCTTGATGCCCCCTAATTATAGACATGTCAACTCTGGGAAAAGATCTGTCAATCCTGTCTATGTATCTCATAATTCTTTAGAATTCTATCAAGTCTCTCCTCAGCCTCCACTGCTCCAGAGAAAACTCTAGATTTTCTCGCTTCTTCTTAAAGCTCATACCCTCCAACCCAGGCAGCATTCTGGTAAGCCTCTTCTCCACCCTCTCCAAAGCCTCCATATCCTTCCTGTAACATGGCTACCAGAACTGAATGCAATACCAATGCAGCCTAATCAAAGTCACATCAAGCTGCAACATGATATCCTGACTCTTGTACTCAATGCTCTGACTAATAAAGGCAAGCAAGCCATACATCTTCTTTACCACCTTATCTAATTCTGTAGCCACTTTCTGGGAGCTATGGACTTGAACCGCATGTTTATCAGTGCTGTTCAGGATTCTAGGAGAAGGTGAGGGTTGCAGATGCTGGAGATCAGAGTCGAAGAATGTGGTGCTTGAAAAGTACAGCCAGTCAGACAACAACTGAGGAGTAGGAGAGTCGACATTTTGGATATTTATGCCCGAAATGTCGACTCTCCTGCTCCTCGGATGCGGTCTGACCTGCAGTGCTTTTCCAGCACCACAATCTTCGACTCTGTTCAGGATTCTGCCTGTATGCTTTTCCTTAACATTTGATTTCCCAATGTGCAGCGCCTCACACTTGCCCAGATTATTCTATCTGCCATTTCTCTGCCCATATCTGCACACTGTATTTTTTGATAACCTTCTAAACTATCAACAACTCCACCAATCTTTGTGTCACCTGCAAACCTACTAATCCATCCATCTACGTTTTCATCCAAAGTCATTTATGTAAATCACAAACAGTAGATTAGATTACTTACAGATTAGATTACTTAGATTAGATTAGATTAGATTACTTACAGTGTGGAAACAGGCCCTTCAGCCCAACAAGTCCACACCGACCCGCCGAAGCGCAACCCACCCAGACCCATTCCCCTACATTTACCTCTTCACCTAACACTACGGGCAATTTAGCATGGCCTATTCACCTAACCTGCACATTTTTTTTTGGATTGTGGGAGGAAACCCACGCAGACAAGGGGAGAATGTGCAAACTCCACACAGAGAGTTGCCAGAGGCGGGAATTGAACCCGGTCTCTGGCGCTGTGAGGCAGCAGTGCTAACCACTGTGCCACTGTGCAGCCCATAAATGTAGATGTACCAGGATGGATCCCTATGGAATACCACTAGTCACAGACCTCCAGCCAGAAAATCACCTTTCCACCACGACTCTGCTTCCTATGAGCAAGCCAATTCTGAACCCACACAGCTAAGTCACTGTGGATCCCATGCATCTTAATTTTCTAGATGAGTCTACTATGACTGACCTTGTCAAAAGCCTTACTATAAACCATGTAGATAACATCCACTGCCCTACCTTCATCGATCACCCTCGTCACCTCCTCCAAAAATTCAGTCAAGTTAGTAAGACATGACCTGCCCTGTTCAAACCCATGCTAAATGTACCTAATTAGGCAATGCTTTTCCAAATGTGTGTAAATCCTATCTCTAAAAATTCTTTCTAGTAGCTTCCCACCCGTCTAAATTCCTGGATTATCTTTATTTCCCTTCCTAAACAGAAGAACAACATTAGTGACTTGGCAGTCCTCCAGGATCTTTTCAGTAGCTAGTGAGAATACAAAGGACTTGGTCAAAGCCCCAGCAATCTCCTCTCTTGCCTGGGGTAAATACCATTGGGTCATAGGGTCTTATCCATCTTAAAGCTCTTCAAGAGACCCAACACCACTTCTTTCTTCACTCAAAATGTCCTAGCATATTATCGTGCTCCACACAAATCTCACTGTCCTTGATGTCCTTCTTCTGGTGAATACTGTTCCAAAATCTCAATTAGGATCACACCTACACCCTCTGCTTCCAAGTACAAGTTCCATCCTTTATCCTTGAGTGGTCTTACCCTCTCCCCAGTTATCCTCTTTTTTTGATGTATATATAGAATGTCTTGGTATTTTCTTTAACCCTACTTGCCAAGGTCATTTCAAAGTGCCTCCTTGCTCTCCTAACTTCCTGTTCAGTGCTTTCTTTATATTCTTCACAGCCCTGTCCAATTTTAGCTTCCTATAGGCTTTTTTTCTTCTTGACTAAATTCACAACCTCCCTCCTCATCCAAAGGTCTATTAACCTGCCATCCTTGTCCTTCCTCCTTACTGGAACATGCCGATCCTGAACTCCGATCACTAAGTCTTTAAACAGCTCCCACATGTCCTATAACAGCTACCCCCAATTAACTCTCCCTAGCTCCTGTCTAAAACTAGCATTATTTGCCCTGTCACAATTTAGTACCTTACTGCAATGTCCTGACTTATCTGTATTCATAACTATCTTAACATTTAAGGAGTTGTGATTGCTGTATCCAAAATGCTAGCCCACTGAAAAGTCAGTCACCTGGCCAGCCTCATTAGCCAACACAAAGTCCAGTATGGTTCCTCCTCTAGTTGGAATATCTACATAAGAAACCCTCTTGGATGCACCTAACAAATTCTGCCCCATCTAAGCCACTTGCTCTAAGAAAGTTCCAGTCAACATTGGGGAAGTTAAAGCCACTCGCTATGACAACTCTGATGATATTTTATCTTTACATATTTGTTCCTCAATGTCTTTGTGGTTTTTGGGGTGCCTATAGCACAATCCCACCAGAGTGATTGCCCCCTTCTTATTTTTAATCTCTACACATATTGCTCAGGGGATGAGCCCTCCAATATGTCCTCTCTGATTGTAGATGCGACATTCTCCCTGATTAGTAAGGCAACTACTCCACCTCTTTTACCTTCCTTTCTATCTCATCTAAAACAACCCTAGAACATTGAACAGCCAGTCCTGTCCCTCTCTCAACCAAATCTCTATAATGACCACAACATCATAATCCCATATACTAAACCAGGGTTTAAGCTTACCTGCCTTATCCATAATACTCCTTGCATTGAAATAAATACACTTCAGCCCATCAGTCCCATTGTATTCATTGACCTTTCTTTGCCTGTTCTTCCTTTTAGATTTAGTGGTTCTAACATCTACCTATTGTGAGAGATACTGATACGTTTTGGGAGGTCTCATGCAGGTCAGAAATATACAGTAAATGGCAGAACCCTCAATTGCACTAACCTACAGAAAGACCTAGGCATATACAGATTTATATGGATACCTATTCTGACTGCCTCCACCTCCTTCTATGACAGTATTCCAGGTACTTACCACCCTTTTGTGCAAAGAATTGTCTCTCATATCTCCTTTAAATTTACCCTCTTTAGTCTTAAATCTATGTCCCCCACTAATTGACATTTATACCCTGGGAAAAAGACTCCGTATATCCATTCTATCCATGCCTCTTGTAATTTTGTAAACTTTTTTAAAGTCACCCTCATCTTTTGATATTCAAGTGAAAACAAACCAAGTTTGTCTAATCTCATCATACAGTAGTACCCTCTCCAAAGCCTCCACATCCTTCTGGTAGTGTGGTGGCCAGTACTGTACACCAGATTCCATAGAAGTTCTATATAGTGCAACATGACTTTCTCCGCAAAATCATTTATTTATATATATATATAAACAACTGGGGTCCCAGTCCTGATTCATACGGAACACGACTGGTCCCAGATCTCCAATCTGAAAAGCACCTTCCACCACTACTCTGTCATCTATGACTAAGTCAGTTCCGTATCATTTTACCATTCACCGCAGATGTGACTTAACCTTTTATATCAGTCTGCGAGGGATTTTGTCAAAGGCCTTGTTAAAGACATATAGGCAACATCTACCATCCTAGCTTCATCAATCATTTTTGTCACTTCCTAAAAAAACTCAATCATGTTTGTGAGACACTATCTTTTCTGCAGAAAGCCATGCTACCTAGCGCTAATAAGTCCATAATTTTCCATATGTAAATAAATCCTATCCCTACAAATCTTCTCCAATAATTTTCCCAGCACTAATGTAAAGGTTTACTGGCTTACTGGCCTGTAATTTCCTGGATTGTCCCTGTTGGCTTTCTTAAACAAAGGAACAATGTTGGCTATTCTCCAGTCCTCTGGAACCTCTCCTGTGACTAAAGAGAATACAAAGATTTTGTAGAATTCCCCAGGGACTTCCTCACTATCTCCCTCAGCATTCTGAGACAGATCCTATCAGGTCTTCGGAATGTGTCTAAAAACTTTTCAAAGCACATAACACTTCCTCCTTTTTTACATTGACATGTCTTTGAATTTCAACATGCCCTCCCAAGGCTCACCAACCACAATGTCCCTCTCCTTTGTGAATACTAATACAAAGTATTTGTGAAAGATCTTACCAACTTCCTCAGGCTCAACACATAAATCCCCTCCTTTGTCCTGGAGCGGATCTCCCTATCCCGAGCTACCCTCTTGCTTCTTGTATATGTATAAAACACCTTGGGATTTCCTTAATCCTGCTTGCCAAAGACATTTTGCTTTTAGCCCTCCTAATTCTTTGTTTGGGTTATTTCCTGCTATATTTGTATTATTCAAGATCTCTGTCTTTCTGTAGTTTCTTAAACCTTTGGATGTCTCCCTTTTCTTTTTGTCTATGCTCGCAATTTCTCTGGTCATCCAAGATCCCAAAATCTTGCCATCCTTATCCTTCATTTTCAAAGGAACATGCTCATCCTGAATTATAATTAACTAGCCTTTAAAAGATTCCCACATGCCAGATGAGGATTTATCTTCAAACAGCTGCCCTTAATCTACGCTCTTCAATTCCTGCTTAATATTGTCATAGTTAGTCTTCCCCCAGTTTAATACTTTTGCCCAAGGACTACTCTTGTCCTTATCCATGAGTAACTTAAAACTTACAGAATTATGGTCACTGTTCCCGGAATGCTCCCATATTGCAAGTTCAATCACCAGATAATTCAGAGAAATAAACTTTGAAGTTTTAAAAACAGTTCACATTTCAGAAGAGAAAGTTCTTAGTGAATATAAAGGTGGATAAATCTCCAGACCTGATCTAATGTATCCCCGAACCTCCCCAGGAGTAGGCAGGTGGGAATAGTTTAGTTTGGGATAATGTTTGGCATGGATTGGTTGGATGGAAGGAAGGATCTGTTTCCGTGCTGTTTGACTCTATGATCTGGCTGGGCTCATTCCCCAATATCAGATCTAGTATGGACCTTTCACTATTTGGACTCTTTGTATATTTTTTCTAAATATACAGAATTATAGTTAAAAATCGTACATGTAAATCCCAGAGTTAACAACACAATAGAAAGTCCAGGCAAGATTGGTGGTACCGGGCTTTGAGGAATGTTTAGGGAATGGGAGTAGTGTAGTGTCTCCCATGGCACGGAAAATAATTTGATCTTTTTAGATAATTCAACAAGCTTTTCTTGTCAGTGTCACTTTATAGGTATCAAAGTTCCTTCAAGGAAGGAACCTACTCAACAGGGAAGTAATCTTGCAGTCCCCAATAGAAGCATCCAGAATAGAGGGGAAGTTCTAAAAATTGCATATGTACACAATGGGTTGAATTATGGTTCTTGTTTATGGGGTTTTTCAGTTCTACTGTTCAGTCTTCTCAATTTGTTGGTTTAAACTTTACCATCCGTAGACGTTGTGCAGTAACCTGATACCATGGTGAGTTGTTGAAAGATCAAAGAGTAGGTGCCTAGCTGTTAAATGTTGAACTGAGGGTTAAACCAGTACTAATGAGCCATCTAAATATTTTAACTAAGCAGCTAAGCAGAGGTTTCCTCACTTGTTTTCAATCCTGAATGGGTGAAGCCTGGTAGAGAATGGGATGATATCAGGACTCTGACTAAACGTCAGAGTATTTGTAAAGATGGGTAGCAAATGAATCCTATTACATCATGATTGAAGGATGGATAAATGGGTACATGAGGAAGAAAGTGAACAATGCAGTGCTCTTGAAACTTAGGTAGACATGGGAGTGATGTAAACAATTATACTTGACAAGGAAGAGTGAGATGGGTAGTGTGCATTGCAGGATGTAAGTGAATTTGCAATTTTAGTCAACTTTCCTGACTTACTTTGGTCATTAAAGTGTTTTCTGCACTGGATCCAGGGAAGTCCACAATGCTATTGCCATCATTTTCTTCAGTCATGTCCATGTACATCTCCTTGAATGTCATAAATGGTTCCTTCGAAGTTGAGCAACTATCAGGTACAACAATATTGGTATGTTGTTGCACTGGAGATAGAGGAGGTCAATTCTTGTATTCCTGGGACAAATCTTTGGAGCTGGGCAATGAGTTGAATTCGAAAGCTATGCAGTTGAGTAGATAACTTGAGGCATTCCTACTGTTATGAGCTTTTTCCTGTGATAGGTGGAATGGTGACTCAGTGGTTAGCACTGAGGTCTAGGTTCGATTCCAGCCTTGGGAGCCAGTCTGTGGGGAGGGTGCACATTCTCCCCGAGTCTGTGTGGGTTTCCTTCGGGTGCTCTGCTTTCCCTCCACAGTCCAAAGATGTCCAGGTTAGGTGAATTGGCCATGCTAAATTGCCCCACAGTGTCCAGGGATGTGCAAGCTAGATGGATTTGTCATGGTAAATTCAGGGTTATGGGGATAGGGTTGAGGGGGCTGGGGAGGACATTCATAATGGGCCAGATGGTTTCTTTCTCCACTGAAGGGATTCTTTGATTCTTTAAATGTACTCAGTTGCAATACTTCCAGCAACAGCCACAACCAATTAGGCTAATTAAGTTTTCACTTACATGTTTAGTTGCCAATATTACCTCACTGGCATTGAAGTGCTACCCCAACATCCTGGAGATGGTAAAACAGAGCACCATCCATATCCCTCTCACTGGAATAATGATTGATATACAGGGATAAAGAGGTCACAGCCTCAGTCACAACGATTGCTGTGGAGGGGTCTCTTGCCTTAGAAAATTTCCTGCTGGGTGGGAAATGTGGATATTGTCTTTCAAATACCTCACATTCAGCACTTCCAAATCCCTGGAGAAGATATGTGAAAATGGGTCGAAATCAGAGGACTTAAATTGTCTGTGTTGCTAACAGTACATGTAGAGCACATTTCCCCAGCACTTAGTAGGAATTCCAATTCCCTTCTTCTGTTTACATTTTATGGTCTGAGTGCCAAAACACTGTTATCTCTTCAATCTGTTTTTAGCTAAAACTAGCATCTATCTTTTCCTAACTTACTCACAATTTATTTTGATGATTCCATTAACTCATCCTTTTAAAACTAAAGCGGAGGTATTTAACCCCATAACTTTCAACACTCAAGAGAAACAAAGAAGTAGACCTACTTCCAGGTTTTCTTCCCTTTTTTTCTTTGATTTACATCGAAAGTTTAAGAATCTGGGGCAAATGGGGAAGAATTTGTCCCAAGGAGGATTCATGAAACAACATGCAGATAGTCCAAATAGGGAAGGGATTGTTTTCGACCTTGTATTGAGGAAAAACCCTAGTCAGGTGATCAAAGTTTTTTGGGAACAGTGGCCATAATTCTGCAAGTTTTAAGATAGTTATGGAAAAGGATAAGATTAGTCCTTGGGTGAAAATGATAGCTTGAGGAAAGTCTAATTACAACAGGTTAGGCAATATCTGGAAAAATTTGAATGGGGCAGCTGTTTGAATGTAAATCTTTAGCTGACATATGGAATCTTTTAAAAGCCAGTTATTATGAAGGTGTATGGTGTACTGTACCTTTAAGAGAGTTAAAAGCTTGCAGAACTATCTGACAGCACCAAATGTTCTGAACAAGACATAATGTAACCTTTTGGTCCAGCAGCTCGGGTAGCTGGTTGCCTGGAGACAAAAACAAATTTGAATGCTGCCAATCAGTTTAAACTATACCCCCAAAAAATATCAAACTCTAATCAAGTGTGAATTTAGTATATTGACAATATTAAAAGCCAATGATACAATCCGACGCTTTGGGGGTATAAGACTGGGAAAAATTGAACAGTTGAGGGAGAACTGCCAAGCCACCGACACATGCAGACTGCCTGGAGAATAGCTCTCTTAAAAGGCATCTTTATCGATCAGTGACCTGTGAAACAGGAATCCCGAGGAAGAAGAAAAGACAGAGGAAGATAAAGAGAAAATTTGATAGCTGGCTGGTTTTGAAATTTGAATTTTATGGTAAATTTTAATAGGAGGTTGCAGAAGGGGAAGGTAAAAGATAGGTTAGAGAAAGGAGTTGTAAATAGTTGTTAGCTAATTATTCTCTGTTATACTTTCAGAAATACAGTTGTTTTACTTTAGATAGTGAGTTTTGGGATAGTTCTTGGCCTCTTGAATTTTCAGATTACTGCATAGGATAAATCTTTACTGTGCTGCTGGTTTAAATTAAGCAGAGGAGTTAACCCGTGTCATAACACAGTGCAGAGTCAGCGTGTTCCTGTGTGGATGAAAGATAAGGATGGCAAGGTTTAGGAACCTTGGATGATGAGAGATGATCTAAGTTTAGTTAAAAAGAAAAAAAAAGAAAGCATATGTTAGGTTGAGGAAACAGAAATAAAACAAGAGAAGTTTAAAGGAAGCAGAAATGAACTTAAAAATTAGGAGGGCTAGAAGGGGTCACAAAATGTCCTTGGCAAGTTGGATTAAGGAGAATCCCAATGCATTTTATATGTATATTAGGAACAAGAGTGCTACTAGGGAAAGGATATGTCCATGTAAGTACAAAGGGGGGATTTTGTGTGGAGCCAGAGGAAGTGGGTGAGAACTTTAATGAGTATTTTACATTGGTATTGACCATAGAATTTAATCTGGACAAGTGTGAGGTGAGGTATTTTGGAAGGTAAAATGCATTAGGAAAGTGTACTGTAAATATCTAGACCTTTAGGACCATTGATAGATAGAGGAATCTTGGAGTCCAAGTCTATAATTCCCTGAAAATGCCTCCACAAGTAGATAAGGTGGTAAAGAAGGCATATGGCATGCTTATCTTCATCAGATGGGGAATTGAATATAAAAGTCGGCAAGTCATACTGCAATGTATAGAACTTTGGTCAGGCCACCTTTGGAGGACTGTGCACAGTTCAGGTTACCACACAACAGGAAGGATGTGGAGGTTTTAGAGAGGATGCAGAAGAGTTTTACCAGGATGTGGCCTGGATTGGAACATATTAGTTGTAAGGAGAGGTTGGATAAGCTTGGATTGTTTTTGCTAGATTGTCAGAGGCTGAGGCAGTGACCTTATAGAAGTATATAAAATTATGAGAGGCATGGATTGGATGGATAGACTGAGTCTCTTGCCCAGGACTGAATTGTCAAATACTAGGGGGGCATAGGCTTTAAGGTGAGGATGGTATGTTTAAAGGAATTGTGCGAGGAAAGCTTTTACATGCTATTGGGGAGGTGGTAGAAGCAGAAACAATAGCAAATTTTAAGACGTATTTAAACAGATACACAGAATAGAGGAATACAGACTATATGCAGGCCATTGGGATTAGTTTAGAATGGCATCATGGTTGGCACAGACATGGTGGGCTGAAGTGCCTGTTCCTGTGTTGAATAGTTCTATGCATTTATGAAGACCCCAGCATAATGTTCTGGAGACAAGGGTTCAAATACCATCATTGCTGGCAGTGAAATTTGAATTCAATAAAAACATCTGGAATAAAAAGCTAGCCTAATGGGGACCATGCAACCACTGTCAATTGCTGTAACAAATTGATCTGTTTTGTTCATGCCCATTAGGGAAAGAAATCTATCATCTTTATATGTCCTTGGACTCCTCCATCGTCAGACCATAGCAACACGACGGTTGGAGGAAGAACGCTTCATCTTCCGCCTAGGAACCCTCCAACCACAAGGGATGAACTCAGATTTCTCCAGTTTCCTCATTTCCCCTCCCCCCACCTTGTCTCAGTCAAATCCCTCGAACTCAGCACCGCCTTCCTAACCTGCAATCTTCTTCCTGACCTCTCCGCCCCCACCCCCACTCCGGCCTATCACCCTCACCTTGACCTCCTTCCACCTATCGCATTTCCAACGCCCCTCCCTCAAGTCCCTCCTCCCTACCTTTTATCTTAGCCTGCTGGACACACTTTCCTCATTCCTGAAGAAGGGCTCATGCCCGAAACGTCAATTCTCCTGCTCCTTGGATGCTGCCTGACCTGCTGCGCTTTTCCAGCAACACATTTTCAGCTCTGATCTCCAGCATCTGCAGTCCTCAATTTCTCCCTGACCTATATGTTACTCCAGACACACAGCAGTTCAGTTGGCCAAGTATTGTCCTCTGGACAATTAAAGATAGTAACTAAAGATTGGTAAAGCCAGTGGCATTCACATCGCATGCACAGATCAGAAGTTTACAGTGCAAAATTGTACTCTATTACATAGAAGACATTAACACCCATTAAGTCAGACAATTTAGCATCTTACCAAAGGCTTTTTACATAAGTTGACATTTAGTTCTTTTTCCTTCCAGCATTTCAATTCAGCATCTTTTTCATCGACCATTTTATCATACTGGTGCTGTGTAAATAGTAAGAATACCAAAATAACTTAAATGAGCTTTTCTTTCATAGGGTATGGTTTCTGAATGCATATTATGAGTGTTAAAATAGTGTACACTGTTACTCACCATGAGTAAAAATATATGATGCCTTGTGCAGGGTTACACAAAATATATTATCAGGGTTATTTCAGTGAAATTGGGTTCAAAAACACGCAAGTTGTGATTCTGAGTAGCTGTGCTGAGATTGTGCCATTTGACGGATTTCAGTGCTGACTTCTTTGAAATACACAACTCTCATGACAAACACCTAATTTGCACAGGACCAGTGGGCATCCATGCCAAGGTGGGAAGCCACACTGCCCACATTACTGATCTATCTAGAAATCCTAGATTAGACCAGGTTAAGACATGTTTAGATTCAGTTTATTTCCAACTATTTCACTGGACATTTTCCTAGAAAAAATGCCTGTGGAAATTAAGCCCCAATAATCTTTTTTCTTATAAGAGCGAAGGACATTTATGGGTGCCTGTGAAGTTTTATATTCTCAATAGGGAGTCAGTTAAGGAAGAAACAAAATTTTCCTTGATATAAATTAATTCACAAAGTGAATCATTGTGGGGTTATAACTTCCAGCTTGACATGTACCTTGAGTGGAACAATGCTCTCATGAAACTGAGTTTGGTGGTGGTGGGATGCATTTAATTACATGGGAGGGTGGCAGTTGGAAACTCCACAGTCTTATCATCTCCACCTTCAAGTCCATGGCAGAAAAGGTTTGTTATCAGGCCTACATCATTGCCAATTGAAGCCCTGAAGGAAGGAATTAATTTGAACTTAAAAGCTCTCAGTATGCATGAGGAGCCTGGCATCAGGGAGACAGGGGAGGGAGGAGAGGGATTCTGTGCTGGGTGTATCCTGAAAGAAGTGACAGAGGGCTCTCACTGACACTTGACAGGTGAGGCCCACACCATTAAATCCAGTCCCTGTAATGGTAAGTGTCCCTTCACATTCTTTTTAGAATCTATAAACAACTAATAGACAAATCATCTAAATTAATGATAGGTAGCTCTTCAAAGGGACACCTTTATATCTGCTTATGTAATCAGCCAATCACTGCCCTCCACCTGTGTGAACTTAACCTCGCTTTATACATTAAAGATTCCTTTCTTTACATTTTAATAAAACCAGCAGTTAATATGAATAAACATTTAAAGATATTTTCTACATTCTGCACAATGCACATACATTATAAGATGATAAGTTTGTACTACTCCCAACAATTTCTCATTGCTAGCACCTTAATTGCAAAACAATCTGGTAATTGATTACTTAAATTAACCCATGTGATTGTCAAGATTTTCTTTCATTTCAACATTTATTTCAAAATAGAAAAGTTAATCTTTAATATTTATGTACCCATATGTTTTGAAGAGTGCACAAGGAGTGATTACCCACTTAACATTTAATGTGAAAAATACCTTCAGTACAGCCCTGTATAGAATTTCTCCAAAAACAGTTGCCTAACTAACATTTTTCCAATTTCACCTACTAAAGATATTATGGATCTAGTTAAAAATCACATAACACCAGGTTATAGTCTAACAGGTTTATTTGGAAGTATAAGCTTTTGGAGCACTGCTCCTTCATCAGGTAGCTAGTGGGGCAGGATCATAGGACACAGAATTTATAATAGAAGATCAAAGTGTCAAACAACCGATGCAATGTATTGAACAAACCTAGATTGCTGTTAAGTCTTTAATCAATTAAAATGGGTTATGGGTTTCGATTTATTAATACGTAAATCCCAGAACTTCTTTCAAGTCTCATTCCCGGATAACTTAAGGTTTGTTGTGATTTTTAACTTAGTCTGCCCTAGTCCAACACCAGCACATTGACATCATGTTATGGAACTAATTACTTGAATATCAATCAGTAAGACTAGTATATGAAGCGCCATTGAAATAATTAATGTCATGATATTTGGCTCGCCCAAGGATGGAAACACACTTCTCAATGGTTTTAATGTTTCATTTATCACCAGAACATCCTTGGCTTTAAGATGTTCAATTATAGTACTTAATTCTTATAAATCAAACCCAGCATTCAGTCAAAGTGCATAACCAAACAAACTGACCAATCAAGCTTTGTAACTGCTGTGTCTCTTCTTTCGATATATCTTTCTGTGACAACCTGTATGATGAACTGATATAGAAGTAAAACTCTCTCTAGCAATTTCTGTACCATTAGATTACTGATTCAAAACTATTCAAGATCTTCCCTGCTTAATATTTAAGCAGTATGTATAAATGCCTCAGAAGGCTAACAGCTGGTCTTAATTTGGTCTTTAATCTTATTGAAAACAAGTTATCAAATTCTAGTATGATTCTATAAGAAATCAATAACAAGCATCATTAAGATACCTGACATCTGTCACATTTTGATAGCAGTAAATACTGCATAGATTGCTTTTCATTAAACAATTCCAACAAAACAGATCTTACCAAAAGAAATAGCATATATTTTAATCATCATTTAAGTCACAAATGTAACCCAATGGAGGCATCCTTGGAAACGAATGCCCTCCTGTACGTTGTTTGCATTCTTGCTGGTATCAGGAAACACTTTGAAATGCAGAAATTTGACTTTAATTTAGATTGATCTACTTGCTTATGAATATGTCGCAATGACTTAAAAAGATCTTAAATCAAAAATATAGTATTTTCTGTTGTGACAAGTCACCTGTAACATCTGTAACATCCAGTTACTCTTCAAACTCCTGAGCAACTAGCCTCACTTCAGCTTTGTAACTTCTTCCTACAAGGAATTCCTTTTAGTTCAAATAAATCTGTGCGAGAAAGTTAACTGTATCCCATATCTGGTAATTCAGACTAAACTAAAAATTCCTTCAAACTATCTAAATTGTTTTGTTTTATCTCTCCTTTTAATCTAACCTCAAAAGTTCATGGTCATAAGGACTTCTGCTTCTGGTTTTTTAAATATTCATTCTGTGGGATGTGGACGTCGTTGGCTGGCCAGCATTTATTGCCCGACCCCAGTTGCCCTTGAGAAGAAGGTGGTGAGCTACCTTCTTGAACCGCTGCAGTCCACCAGCTTTGGGTAATCCACAATGTCGTTAGGGACAGAATACCAAACTTCGGTCACAGTGACATTAACTTGGATTTATTTCCAAGTTAGGGTAGTGTGTAGCTTGGAGGGGAACTTGAAGGTGATGATGCTCACATGTATCTGCTGCCCTTGTCCTTGAAGATGGAAGTGGTCGAGGGTTTGGAAGATGCTGTCTGAGGACCTTTGATGAATTTGTTTAGTGCATCTTGTAGATATTATACACTGCTGTTACTGAGCGTCATTGGTGGAAGGAGTGGATGTTTGTGGACGCAGTGCCAATCAAGCAGGTTGCTTTCTCCTGGATGGTGTCAAGCTTCTTGAGCGTTGTTGGGGCTGCACAGATCCAGGCAGGTGGGATTGTGAAAATGCCCAATGTCTCATATATGCTAACATGTTTCCTTCCGGCACATCAGAAAAGCATAGACTGCAAAGTTCCATACTGGATTTCTGGAATGTTCCTGCCTCCCTTTCACCACATTAGTAGTTAATTATTCTCAACTGCCTGCTCTAGCGACCCTTCGTAGAAGCACAGAAAATTGGAGCATAAGTAGGTCAATTGGCCATTTGAGCCTACTCTACCATTCAATGTTGAGGAGAAAGTGAGGACTGCAAATGCTTGAGATCAGAGTCAAAAAGTGTGGTGCTGGAAAAGCACAGCTAGGTCGGGCAGCATCCAAGAAGCAGAAGACATTTCTGATGAAGAGCTTATGCTCGAAATATCAACCCTCCTGCTCTTCAGATGCTGCCTGACCGGCTATGCTTTTCCAGCACCACACTTTTTGACTCATTTTATAATGATCGTGGCTGGTCATCCAAATCAATATCCTATTCCTACATTCACTGCACAAACTCATCACTCTTTGGGTTGAAGTAATTTATCACCTTTGGGCTGACTCCATATCCTAGAATGTGACCCCTGGTTCTGGGCTCCTTAGTCATTGGAAACATACTTCCGGTGTTAATACTGTCTAGTTCTGTTAGAATTTAACAGATTTCTATGAGATTTGCATTCATCCTTTTAAATTCTAGTGAATAGTGCCTCTCCAAGCATTCCTCTCAGAATGTTTATGGGCAAACCTTTCCTGCAATAAGATACAGGGAAAGACTGATAACCCTATGACTGTGAGCTAGCAGAGAGAAGATGTTGCCACCCAGTGGCAGAGCACAGCAAATCATTTAGATTAGATTAGATTAGATTAGATTACTTACAGTGTGGAAACAGGCCCTTCGGCCCAACAAGTCCACACCGACCTGCTGAAGCACAACCCACCCAGACCCGTTCCCCTACATTTACCCCTTCTACTAACACTACGGGCAATTTAGCACGGCCAATTCACCTAACCTGCACATTTTTTGAACTGTGGGAGGAAATCGAAGGACCTGGAGGAAACCCATGCAGACACGGGCAGAATGTGTAAACTCCACACAGTCAGTCGCCTGAGGCGGGAATTGAACCCGGGTCTCTGGCGCTGTGAGGCAGCAGTGCTAACCACTGTACTGTACTGTATCTGGGATACTAAGTAAACTACAGACCAGGAACAGGCCCTTCAGCCCTCCAATCCTGCACTGATCCAGATCCTCTATCTAAACCTGTTGCCTATTTTCCAAGGATCTGTATCCCTCTGCTTCATGCCCATTCATATATCCGTCCAGATACATCTTAAATGATGTTTTGTCGTGCTCATCTCTACCACCTCTGCTGGCAATGTATTCCAGGTACCCACCACCCTCTGCGTAAATAGCTTTCCATGCATATTTCCCTTAATTTTTTCCCCTCTCACCTTGAACTTGTGACCCCTAGTAATTGAGTCCCCCACTCTAGGAAAAAGCTTCTTGCTATACACCCTGTCTATATCTCTCATGATTTTGTAGGCCTCAATCCCCCCTCAACCTCTGTCTTTCTAATAAAAATGATCCTAATCTACTCAAAGTCTCTTCATAGCTAGCATCGTGTATATCAGGCAAACATCCTGGTGAATCTCCTCTGCACCCCTCTCCAAAGCATCCACATCCTGTTGGTAATGTGGTGACCAGAACTGTATGCAATATTCCAAATGTGGCCGGATCATAGATGAGGTCAATTTGTACTAATCTTCGTTGATATTTAGGCCCAGGATGGGCATGTTTGATGAGAGGGCTTCATGGTTCAACCTGCTGGGAACAACACCTCCTTTCTTTTGCAAATGGCATCCCACAAAACCTCAATGCAGATTTTGCTGAACAACAAGGCGAACTTCTGCTCATTTTGTGAAATCTTCAAGGCAATTTGGAATGATTCCAGTGATGCTCTTGGCTTTCAACAAGTGAAAGTGGTGGCCTTTAAATGTGATGCCAGAATCTTCGGCGAGAACCTCCTTCCCACTTGCCCACATGATTTGCCAAAAGTTTGCGCATCATCTTGCTTGCACACTTAATGAGGTTAAAAGCATATAATTGTGTGAGTTAACACTTGTGAGCCATTGAAAAAATGATTACCCTTAGTTGAAGAATCATTAACATGGGGTATTATTTTAAAGCAAAAGGTAGGAGGTTTGGAGAGGATTTGATGAAAAACATTTTCACTCAGGTGGCGGAGGTCTGGAATGCACTGTCTGGGAATGAAGTTGAGGCCAGAAACATTACAACCTTTAAAAAGTACCTCGATGATCACTTGACGTGCATAGCATTCAAGGTTATGGGTCTAGTATGGGAAAATAGGACTAGTGTATATGTTGGATTGTACAGATGTAAAGCTGAAAGGCCTCTTCTGTACTGAATGATTCTATGATTCATCAAGATACTCTCATTTTACAACACTAATAAAGTCATTAAATAACAACAGCAAACAAATAGCTCCACTGATCTCCCAACAAGTTTATAACAGTCAAAATAACCTTGCACACATTCCAAATGGTATGTGAAAATAAAATTTATACATGAGAATGAGAACAATCTAAACAATGTGCAGTAAAAAGTTTAATAAAGACCTAGGAACAAAAAACAAACATCTCAAAATGCATTATACCTTGTGCTTTTCCATCAATGTTACCATTTCAGCAATCTTGTTCTGGCACATCATCTCAGCTTCTTTCTGAGTCAGAACTGCTGCTTCTGCTGTCAACTTCAATGTTTTTACCTTAAAATTAAATAGAAAACCAAAATGTTTTTTAGATTTCTTTATAATGCATTACTTTATGGGGGGGGGGGGGGGGGGCAGGTGTCAGGTCACAGATTTCAGGCACACCTTGAGTATTTAATGGTAGCAGTGCATAGGGAATGCTACACATCAGAGGCAAGTTATTCTTCCTGAAGCATTAAAACACGGTGACATCTACTTGAAAAATAGCACAATGGTATCTTGGTATTTTGTCCTCAAGATAAATAATGCAAACAGGCCAAACTATTAAACATTTCATTGCCTTTACTGGGTTTTTGTTAGCTTAGAATGGCTGTCACATTCACCTTTATAACATTAATTACTAACTACATTCCACAAAATAATTGATTAAAATGTGCTTTGTTGACTTCTACCACTGCTAAAATGGTACAGAATATGAATTAGAACACTGTTTATATCTCATGCTAGTTAAAATGATAAAAGAATGAATGTTTATGGTTGTCTTGGAAATCATGAGTCAGGCCAACACTTACAAAATATCGGTCAACTGAATAATTACTTGCTGTTTAAGGACAAAGCCTGATGAACAATCACTTAATTAAGAGCATGCAGCAAATAAATGTGACATTTGAAGTTGATTACATCTTTTAAAGCTTACCCGTCAAGAAATTCTCAATCCCAAAACTGACAATTTTAAATGTTTACACATAGAGTCATAGAGATGTACAGCAAGGAAACAGATCCTTCAGTCCAACTCATTTATGCCAATCAGATATCCCAAACTAATCTAGTCCCATTTGCCAGCACTTGGCCCATATCCCTCTCAACCCTTCCTGTTGATATACCCATTCAGGTGCCTTTTAAATGTTGTAATTGTACCAGCCTCATCACTTCCCCTGGCAGCTCAGTCCACACATGCACCACCCTCTGCAAGAAAAAGTTGCCCTATAGGTCTCTTTTATATCTTTCCCCTCTCACCCTAAACCTATGCCCCATAGTTCTGGACTCCCGTACCAGGGTAAAGACTTTGTCTATTTATCCTATCCATGCCCCTCATGATTTTATAAACCTCTATAAGGTCACCCCTCAGCCTTCGACACTCCAGGGAAGACAGCCCCAGCCTATTGAGCCTCTCATATTCTTCAACTCTGGCCCTTTTGCAGAGATAGATTTTCAACAATTTATGATGGGAAATTGCTGCCCAGTTCTGAGCGGATTCCCAGGAAAATGGGAATCTCTTCATCCACCTCACGCAAACCAACTAGATCACTGTTGCGGACACGACAAGTAATGCCTGAATACAAACCAGAACAACAAAGTGCAGCAAGTTCATTCCCGGTTTGTTTGCCTTTGAATCAGCTAGCTTCAGCAATGAAGGCAGATTGAAACCCACAGCATTTCCTGCATGAGCTCCAGCATTCATGATATTACCAGACTTCATGAACTTTTCTTACTGAAAAGTATCACGTTCAGGGAAATTTGACATTGAGGCTGGCATTCAAAAAGTCAAACCTGATGTCAGTTTAAAGTGTGAGTTGGATCACGATCAGCCATATTTCTCATATTGTCCGAAATGACAGCTATGGAATTCAGCAATTTTAATATATAGTATGCCACCTTCATTTTCAGCTGACTGAAGCAGTTTTCCCAACTCTAATTGAAATTATAGCAAATTGTAATCCTCAAGTGAAGCAATGATAGAGGGGAGTAGATAATAATTCACTTTAGCAGGAAAAATAAAAAAATGTAGTGAGCTTTTGACATGGTGAGAGATTGCAGAAGTCTGAAATGTGGAGGGATCTGTGCCAGTGCATGGATCACAAGAGATGGTAATTAGGAAAGTCAATAGAATGTTATTGTTTATTTCGAGGGAAATTGAACATAAAGGTTATGCTCATGCTTCAGATACACACATATTTGAGATTTTGGAGAAGGTTGGAGCTCACATTGTAGAATAGGCTGTCAGTTTGCTCACTGAGCTGATGGGTTTGTTCTCAGATGTCACTATGGTAGATAACATAATTAGTGAGCCTCCAGTGAAGCATTGATGTTCTGTCCTGCTAGTTATTTATGTGTCTTGGTTTGGTCTGGTGGGTGATATCATTTCCAGTTCTGTTTATGAGGGGTTAGTAAATGGGTTCCAAATCTATGTGTTTGAATGTCAGGCTTCTAGGAATTCCCGCGTGTGTCTTTGTTTGGCCTGTTCCAGGATGCATTATCCCAGTTGAATTGGTGTCCTTCTTCGTCTGTGTGTTATTAGTGAATATTAGTGATAGTTGGTCATGTCTTTTGATGGTTAGTTTGTGCTCAAGCATCCTGGTGACTAGTTGTCTGCTGGTTTGCCCAATATTATTTCTGTTGCAGACCTTACATCTTATTTTGTTTAGGGTATAGGTTTGCTCGCTGAGCTGCAGGTTTGATATCCAGACGTTTCATTACCTGGCTAGATAACATCATCAGTGGCGACCTCCAAGTGAAGTGAAGCTGTTGTCTCCTTTCTATTTATATGTTTGTCCTGGATGGGTTTCCTGGGGTTTGTGTTGATGTCATTTCCTGTTCGTTTTCTGAGGGGTTGATAGATGGTATCTAGATCTTTGTGTTTGTTTATGGCGTTGTGGTTGGAGAGCCAGGCCTCTAGGAATTCTCTGGCATGTCTTTGCTTAGCCTGTCCCAGGATAGATGGGTTGTCCCAGTCAAAATGGTGAGTTTTTTTCATCCGTGTGTAGGGCTACGAGGGAGACAGGGTCGTGTCTTTTTGTGGCTAGCTGGTGTTCATGTATCCTGGTGGCTAACGTCCCTCTGTTTGTCCTACGTAGTGTTTGTGGCAGTCCTTGCATGGAACTTTATAGATGATGTTGGTTTTGTCCATGGGTTGTACTGAGTCTTTTAATTTTGTTAGCTTTTGTTTGAGAATGTTGGTGGGTTTGTGCGCTACTAGGATTCCGAGGGGTCTTAGTAGTCTGGCTGTCATTTCTGAGACTTCTTTGATGTTTGGTAAGGTGGTTAGGGTTTCTGGCTGTGTTAGGTCTGCTTGTCATGGTTTGTTCCTGAGGAATCTGCGGACTGTATTTTTTGAGTGTCCGTTCTTCTTTAATACGTTCTCCTCTGTTTTCCGAAGTTTGTCTGTGCTGCAGTGTGTGGTGGCTCGTTGGAATAGTGTTCTGATACAGCCTCATTTGTGTGTGTTGGGATGGTTGCTGGTGCAGTTAAGTATTTGGACAGTGTTTGTCGGTTTTCTGTACATGCAGGTTTGTAGTTCTCCATTGTCCTTCCTTTTGACCGTGATGTCCAAGAATGCGAGTTTGTTGTCGTTTTCTTCCTCCTTGGTGAACTTTATGCCTGTGAGGGTGTTGTTGATGATGTTAAATGCCTCTTCTATCTTGTTTCTTTTAGTGATGACAAATGTGTCATCTACGTAGCGGACCCAGATTTTTGGTTTGATGGTTGGTAGGGCTGTTTGTTCTAGTCTTTGCTTGTTATTTTGTATATTGTTTGTTCTGCTGGCTGTGGGTATGGGGTCCTTTATCCTCATCAGTTGTTGTTTTAGAGTGGAAGTAGATTTGAGGGCTACCATGATGCCTAAGGGCTGGAATAGTCTGGTGGTCATCTCTGAAACATTTTTGATGCATGGTAGGGTGACTAGAGTGTCTGGGTGTGTTGTGTCTTCCTATTTTGGCCCATTGTGCAGAAATTAGCAGACTGTGCTTATCGTGTAACCCTTGTTTCTGAATACGTTGTATAGATGTATCTCTTTGGCTTACCAAATTTAAAATAGATATTTAGATACTCTAAATATTCCTTACAAAGGTGATGGAAACAGAGATGCCAATGGTTTTAAAAGGAAATTGGATGGACACTTGAGGGAAATAAAATTGCTGCACGACATGGATAGACCAAGGGAAATATTCCATCTAAGTTAGTCTACTGTTATGATCTCAGCTGATGTTATTACTGGCCAAGTGTTTGAAACGGCAATGAACCCTTCTGCGAATTAAATCAAACACAGAGAAACTCACCTCGCCTCACAATCTGTTAAAGTATGAATGACAGAGAACTACCTAAATTCCACTATTTAAAGAAAAAAAATAACAATTTTATTCTTTAAATCTACCATGAATATTAAACAACTATTTACAACTCTAAACCTCCATTCTCTTAAACGTTTGTTATATACCTCCCACTCTATCACAATATACTGATAGCTCCTATTAAATTTACAGCAAATCAATTTTCAAAATCAGACAGCGGTGTCGATCCTCCTCTGTTAGTAAATCTCCCTGGGTCGTCTTCAGTCTTCTGCAGATTCTTCATATGAAAAAGGTACCTTTAGAGAAAGGTTTTGCGGGCAGAATGTTGATGGCAGAAGGTGCTCTTTGTCTTGCTAACTGTCCAAAATACCTGCTTTTTATACCCCAAAACATCGGATTATGAGTTTTCTATAGGCCTCCGAATAGTTCCAGAGATGTAGAGGAAAGGATAGCAAAGATGATTCTCGATAGGAGTGAGAGAGACAGGGCAGTTGTCAGGGGGAACTTCAACTTTCCAAATATTGACTGGGAACACTATAGTACGAGTACTATGGATGGGTCAATTTTTGTCCAGTGTGTGCAGGAGGGCTTGCTGACACAGTATGTAGAGCCAGGAGGCCAACAAAGGGCGAAGCCACATTAGATTTGGTACTAGGTAATGAGCTCGGCCAGGTGTTAGACTTGGAAGTAGGTGAGCACTTTGGTGATAGCGATCACAGTTCTGTTATGTTTACTTTAGTGAGAGAAAGGGACAGGTGTATACCACTGGGCAAGAATCACAGCTGGGGAAAAGGCAATTACGATGCGATTAGGCAAGATTTAGGAAGCATAGGATGGGGAAGGAAACTGCAGGGGATGGGCACATTAGAAATGTGGAGCTTATTCAAGAAAAAGCTCCTGTGTCCAAGATAAGTATGTACCTGTCAGGCAGGGAGGACGCCGAGGTTTACAAAGAAAGTGAAATCTCTGGTCAAGAGGAAGAAGAAGGCTTATGTTAGGATGAGATGTGAAGGCTCAGTTAGGGCGCTTGAGGGTTACAAGGTAGCCAGGAAAGACCAAAAGAGGGAGCTCAGAAGAGCCAGGAGGAGACATGAGAAGTTGTTGGCGGATAGGATCAGGGTAAACCCTAAGGCTTTCTATAGGTATTTAAGGAATAAAAGAATGACAAGAGTAAGATTAGGGCCAATCAAGGATAGTAGAGGGAAGTTTTGTGTGGAGTCAGAGGAGATGGGGAAGCACTTAATGAATATTTTTCGACAGTATTCACTCTAGATAATGACAATGTTGTTGAGGAGAATACTGAGATACAGGCTACTAGACTAGGTGGGATTGAGGTTCATAAGGAAGAGGTATTAGAAATCCTGCAGAGTTTGAAAATAGATAAGTCCCCTGGGCCAGATGGGATTTATCTTAGGATCCTCTGGGAAGCCAGGGAGGAGATTGCCGAGCTTTTGGCATTGATCTTTAAATCATCATTGTCTACAGGAATAGTGCCAGAAGACTGGAGGATAGCAAATGTGGTTCCCCTGTTCAAGAAGGGGAGTAGAGACAACCCAGGTAATTATAGACCAGTGAGCCTTACTTCAGTTGTCGGTAAAGTATTGGAAAAGGTTATAAGAGATAGGATTTATAATCATTGAGAAAAGAATAAGTTGATTAGGGATAGTCAGCACGGTTTTGTGAAGGGTAGGTTGTGCCTCACAAACCTTATTGAGTTCTTTGAGAAGGTGACCAAACAGGTAGATGCGAGTAAACCGGTTGATGTGATGTATATGGATTTCAGCAAGGCATTCAATAAGGTTCCCCACAGTAGGCTATTGTACAAAATGCGGAAGAATGGGATTGTGGGAGATATAGCAGTTTGGATCAGTAATTGGCTTGCTGAAAGAAGACAGAGGGTGGTGGTTGATGGGAAATGTTCATCCTGGAGTCCAGTTACCAGTGGTGCACTGCAAGGGTCCACTGTTGTTCGTCATTTTTGTAAACTACCTGGATGAGAGCGTAGAAGGGTGGGTTAGTAAATTTGCAGACGACACGAAGGTCGGTGGAGTTGTGGATAGTGACGAAGGATGTTGTAGGTTACAGACAGACATAGATAAGCTGCAGAGCTGGGCTGAGAGGTGGCAAATGGAGTTTAATGCAGACAAGTGTGAGGTGATTCGCTTTGGTGGGAGTAACCGCAATGCAAAGTACTGGGCTAATGGTAAGATTCTTGGTAGTGTAGATGAGCAGAGAGATCTCGGTTCCAGGTATACAGATCCTTGAAAGTTACCACCCAGGTTGACAGAGTTGTTAAGAAGGCATACAGTGTTTTAGCTTTTATTAATAGAGGGATCGAGTTCCGGAACCATGAGGTTATGCTACACCTGTACGAAACTCTGGTGTGGCCGCATGTTTTAAAAAATTCTCAAGGTCAGGTTCGTAGGAGAGTAGTCTGACACAGAACAAACGACCAAGAGGCGAGTCTGCTAGAATATGAGCATTTTATTCCCCGCAGCGTCGCCACAACCAGGTCTCATACTTACAACGGGTCTGGCTTATACTCACTCTACATGTTACCGGAACTGGGAGCCGTCAGTTCTCGTAGAGCGGTTGCCAACAACCCACGCTCGGCGGTTAAACGTAACCCCGGAGCAGACTCACCGAACTGGAGACTTTTCCAGCTGATATACTCTTTTCCAGATATAAACATTCATGTGAACAGCAGAGCAAGGCTAAAAAACACATTCCATTCTGGTTACATACAGATAAGAAGATTCACACGGGGAGGTGTGTAATAAGATTCATAGAACATAGAACATAGAACATAGAACATAGAAGAATACAGCGCAGTACAGGCCCTTGGGCCCTCGATGTTGCGCCGATCCAAGCCCACCTAAACTACACTAACCCACTATCCTCCATATACCTATCCAATGCCCTCTTAAATGCCCATAAAGAGAGAGAGTCCACCACTGTTACTGGCAGGGCATTCCATGAACTAACGACTCGCTGAGTGAAGAACCTACCCCTAACATCAGTCCTATATCTACCCCCCCTTAATTTAAAGCTATGCCCCCTTGTAATACCCGACTCAATACGCGGGAAAAGGTTCATACTGTCGACCCTATCTAACCCCCTAATCATCTTGTACACCTCAATCAAGTCACCCCTAAACCTTCTTTTCTCTAGTGAAAACAGCCCCAAGTGCCTCAGTCTTTCCTCATACGATTTTCCTTCCATACCAGGCAACATCCTGGTAACATTCACACGGGACTAAGCAACACCTCCATTCCGGTTAGATTCACACATGTATTGGGACATAATTTTTAACCGTTTCACCACATTCCACTGCTTGGCCCAATACATGTGTTACATTATGATTCACACATGTATTGGGACATAATTTTACACCACATTCCACTGCTTGACCCAATACATGTGTTACATTATGCTTAATTCAGTTCAATTCGTTTCAGTTAATTTCAGTTCAGTCAATTCAGTGTAGTTCAATTCAGCTCAGTTCAGGTCTGTTCAGTTCAATTCAATTGTGTTCAATTCAGTTCCGTCCATTTCAATTCAATTTAGCTCAGTTCCATTTTGTTCCGTTCAATTTGATTCACTTCAGTTCCACTCAGTTCAGTTCAGTTCAATCCCATTCAATTCTGTTAACTCCGCTTCAGCTTTTTGGACATGCCCACATCCTCCGCTGTACCCCAGGCAAGGGGTTCTTCGGCAGGACTGGGATCCTCTCAAGGGTGGACAGCAGCGACCCTGGGGTTCCTCCGGTCGCCCCCCACCATTTCTCAAACAAACTGCCACGTACATGCCCACATCCATGCCATCCCGGGACGGTCGGGACCTCCACAGTTTGTTCTTCTGGTTTCTTAGTCTTTTTCCAAAACATTGTTCTGTATCAAAATCTCTCCTCAATTGCGATTGACCCTGCTCGCAGCGCCAAATGTTTTAAAAAATTCTCAAGGTCAGGTTCGTAGGAGAGTAGTCTGACACAGAACAAACGACCAAGAGGCGAGTCTGCTAGAATATGAGCATTTTATTCCCCGCAGCGTCGCCACAACCAGGTCTCATACTTACAACGGGTCTGGCTTATACTCACTCTACATGTTACCGGAACTGGGAGCCGTCAGTTCTCGTAGAGCGGTTGCCAACAACCCACGCTCGGCGGTTAAACGTAACCCCGGAGCAGACTCACCGAACTGGAGACTTTTCCAGCTGATATACTCTTTTCCAGATATAAACATTCATGTGAACAGCAGAGCAAGGCTAAAAAACACATTCCATTCTGGTTACATACAGATAAGAAGATTCACACGGGGAGGTGTGTAATAAGATTCACACGGGACTAAGCAACACCTCCATTCCGGTTAGATTCACACATGTATTGGGACATAATTTTTAACCGTTTCACCACACCGCACTTGGAGTATTGTGTACAGTTCTGGTCACCGCATTATGAGGAGGATGTGGAAGCTTTGGAAAGGGTGCAGAGGAGAATTACTAGGATGTTGCCTGGTATGGAGGGAAGGTCTTACAAGGAAAGGCTGAGGGACTTGAAGCTGTTTTCATTAGAGAGAAGGTTGAGAGGTGACTTAATAGAGACATATAAGATAATCAGAGGGTTAAATAGGGTGGACAGGGAGAGCCTTTTTCCAAGTATGGTGATGGCGGGCACGAAGGGGCATAGCTTTAAATTGAGGGGTGATAGATATAAGACAGATGTCAGAGGTAGTTTCTTTACTCAGGGAGTAGTAAGGGTATGGAATGCTTTGCCTGCAATAGTAGTAGATTCGCCAACTTTAAGAACATTTAAGTTGTCATTGGACAAGCATATGAACGTACATGGAATAGTGTAGGTTAGATGGGCTTCAGATTTGTATGACAGGTCGGCGCAACATCGGGGGCCGAAGGGCCTGTACTGCGCTGTAGTGTTCTATGTTCTATGTCATTGGTTCAATGCTGTCAAAACAGTAAAATTCAAATTTGATTGGTTTAATATCTTGGAGCATAATTTAAACTGATTGGTTAAATTTGAACTGCTGTGAAAACAAATCAGGTATCTAGGTTACAGCCCAAAATATTACATCTTTAAATTTTCCAGCACACTGTGACATGACAAGTGTTTGCCAGCTTTCACTCTCTCTTAAATGTACAGTACACGCTTTCAACTTCATAACACAAGTCAGATCCAAAAATTAAAATCTGAATTGATAGATTTTTTATGTTGAATTTAATGAGGAGGTGATTCATTGAAAATAAGCTTGCAATGCTGCAGATTTGGTTTTAACAATAAAACAGAAGTTTATTGCACATAAGAAACTAAAATCAAGCCAAACTATTTACTTATAATGTGTTTAAATATTTTAAAAACACACAGTAACACACAATCTCATTAATCACAACAGCAAACCATTATAGTACAGTCAGTTTCTCTACAACTCAATGGTTGTGTTCTTGTGCAAACCATGTTATAGAAAAATTGCACTTTAGAAATTGCGCTTAACATGTTGGGGCTGTAATCGCCTTACAACCAACACAAATTTTAAAAGTTTACGCTGTAGAAACAGCATCCCCAATTCGTCCACTACATTTCAGCATATTATAACAGAACAACCTATAATCAAGTATCAGACAGAGTTCTTTTTTCTATCACAAATAGGATTTGCATTTAACTGTGGCCTCTGTCCTCAGTTTGAGAATCTGATAACCTCGTCCTTGATTCTTCATCTAACTGAGCTGAGATTTTCTCAGCTTCACATAAGCCTTACATAGTGTTGAGCCAAACACTTCTGGTCTGTAACTTTTAAACTAAAATTTTTACACTGAGTTAATCTATTTCTTAACAGTCCTAAACTATCTTGTTTTCTCAGGAGCAAATGTGTCAAACATCAAGTTTCAAGTTCCTGAAAATTTACAAAACTGAAGCTAAAAGCGTTTTTCAAGTTATGGATGTTTCCTTTAATCAAAAGAAAACCTAATGCACAACTGTTTACCCTCCCAATGAAAACAAAACACCATTGTCTATCAAAAACTCTCTTTATCAGGTTGATTTTTTTTAAAGAAACCACCATGGCTAAAGAAATACTTCCAGTTAATCATTAAACCTCTCTAGATACCTAGACGAAACAAACGTTCCATTAGCTTGAATCCAAACTCTAAAGTAAATGGTATTAAAACTTAGATAAGTGACACACTTGTATCTCACCACAGTAAAAGTATCTAGCTTGATTGGCCAAATGGCCTCCTCCATTGCCATAACAAGTCTACTCTAACATAATGCATTTCAAATTTTGTGAAAGGAGTCAATAAGATGTCAATGTTAAATAAGCTTGAAGGGCAACCCTGGACATAAAAAAAAAGTTGTCCTAAGTGATCTCCATTCCTCAGAAGTGTAGGATTGAGCAAAAATCCCCATACTGGATCAAAATCCTGTACTTTTCAAATAACATTTAAAAGTTAAAAAAAAAGACAAGGCAGTTGGGCCATGCTCTGGGAAAATACACAGACACAGAGATAGCTGCTAGGAACAATTGTTTAGCCCAAAAATTCAATTCACACCTCTACTCTAAAAGAACACTTAACCAGACCTAACAGTCTAGACTCGAGCTTATCTTTTACCTTTGGGCCACCTCAACCCAGACATTATGGAACCTATATAGAAAACAGGACATTCAACTTCTGTCAGTATTCATGCACAGAGATTCTGGACATTCCACTTAATCAAAATACATTCACACCTACTCTTAACTACCAGGAAGCCAACTGACCTCAAAAGGAAACACCTGTAACACAATGGCAAGCGCAGATTTGGCATGAAGATAACAGCCCATAATTAGTGTAATTGTAGGCTCTGATCTGACATGAGACAGCTATCTCCTCAGCTACCACCAGGAGAGGGATCCCAGAGGGCTACCGCTCTGAGGCCTATCGCCGCAAGTACCACCAGGAGAAGGATTCCAGAGAGCTACCGCCCTGAGAGCTAACTCCGCCGCTACCACCAGGAGGACAATCCCAAAGGTCTACTGCCCCAAGAGCTTTTCCACACAGCAACCACTGGGAGAGGGATCCCAAAGAGCTATCGCCAGGGGAAGAATCCCAGGTAGCTATTGCATCGAGAGCCATCTCTGGAAGAGGGATCCCAGTGTGATTCGCCCTAAGAACTATCAGCATAGCTATATCCAGAAGAGGGATCTTGACAGTCATTCCAAGACCTACTGTCACAGGCCTGCTCCTTACCAGGGGAACCAACGGCAACTGACCATGACCAGCACACCTGAGAACTGACAAACTCTGAAAACTACTAACCCAACCGACACCACAAAGCCTCAGGTACATCCTGAGCTGAAAACTGGCTCGCAAAAAACAAGAAAGCAAGAAGAATCAAGTCCTCACCTGATAAATCCAAATTGTAACTTATTGCATCAATGGACTCAACCCAGACCGAAGGCATACACCATCCAAAATCTTCTTCGAGGCAAGAGGAATGGCAAGCAGGAACAGCCCCCTGCACTTCAAAATCATGAATTCTTGCCAGTGGTAAACTTAATTCCCAAGGCCCCAAAGTTTTCCAACCTAGGTAGCTGGTGGCGGGTGAAGGGATGTGGTGACAGTGCAGGAACCCCAAGGTTAGGAAGTCTGATTAAAGTGCCTGTGATTAAAACTGCTGTTTAGCTTCTAATAGTGTTTTAGCCTCTGTTTGATAATGTATTTAATTACTGTCCTCTGTATAATTGTGTTATTTTCACTATTTTATTGCAATTGCCTTTTACTTCTTGTATTATACTTACCTTTAAATAAACACAAACATTATTTTGCCTTAAACATCTGTCTACTGCCTTCTTCATTTCACATTCCTAAACAAGTCCAGTGTCAGAACCAGGGATCGGGAGGTGATTCGAACCACCTAAAAATCAGCAAATTATTGACCACAAACCAGAAACCCAACAAAAGTCCAGGCCGCAACCCTGACCTTCACTTCTGTTCATGGTTAGCATGACACACAGATAACCTCGGGAATATATCTGATGACCCTATAAATGATTCATTTCTGAAATAGATGAGAACTCAGACTAGCCATCCCATGCCTCACTGATAACTCTGCTTCATATTGGCAAATTATATTGGAAGGACTGAAAATTTTCAGCTTTACAGTAAACATTTTGATGTCACATTCACTATCTATTAAAATCAACATTACCTTAGTTAGATTTTGGTGCATCAACAAAATTTGTAATGTTAACATGAATTACCTCTCCATTTAATTTTTCATTGTCAAGCTTCTCCTTTTCAACTGCCTTCTCAAGGCTCTGAATAGTTTCTTCAGATTGCTTGTTGAGACTCGTTAATTGTAAATTCAATTGTTCTATCTTTTTTTTGAACAGAAGCATTGTTAGATAAATTAACTTTTATTTTTATCAAAATATTGTTTAGAGTTATACATATTATGCAGTGAAGAGAAATACAAATAATTGACATTAAATTATTTTAACGATCACCTAAGCTATTTCCAGTAATTACTAGCATTTGAAAAATCTTATTCATCTTATCTTTGAAACCTGCCTCATACAGCTGGACAGAACTTAAATAACTCTGACCTTTTCTCCATCACCCTTCCTTTAATTCACCATTGATGACAGAGGTTTGAATTACCTTAGTCATCCTTATTGAAATTCAGATATAAACTTTATGCCTTTTCAATTCCATTATTTCAACCATGAATAGGTTACAGGGGAGACAATGGCCTATTGGTATCATCACTAGACTATTAACTCAGAAACTCAGCTGAGGTTCAAGGAATCTGGGTTCAAATTCTGCAATGGCAGATAGTAGAATTTGAATTCAATAAAGAATCTGGAATTAAGAGTTCAATGTTGACCATGAAACCATTGTTGATTGTCAGGAAAACCAGTCTGGTTCATTTAAGTCCTTTAGGGAAGGAAATCTGTCATCCTTACCTGGTCTGGCTTACATGTGAAGCCAGAACCAAAGCAACGTGGTTGACTCTTAATTGTCCTTTATGCAATTCAGGATGAGCAATAAATGCTGACCTAGCCAGAGACACCCTTCAGTGTTTGGATCCAAAAATAACAGTTTCTGCGTTCATTACTGAAACAGTTTTACATTGTAATACATCACACGATTCTTGCAATTTCAGAGGCAAAAAGAGTTATTGGTCAGGGGTAACATTGGGAGAAATTGTGGCTGAGAGCTCACTCAATATGCAAAGGCAATGTAAATGTTGCAAGAGTGTTCCAATCCATGCAAAAGCTTATAAAGCACCTGTAGTTTTGAACATTGGTCGAATATAGTTGAGGACATTTCTGAGAATATTACAGCAAAAATCAGGATCCTTGCTTCATGGAGAAGTTGAAAGAAATGTTGCTGCAGCCAGTGCAAAAGAGCTCCCATTTTGATGACATGGCTAGAAGGTGAACATATCTTTGAGGCAAAGAGCCTACTTGGAAGGAATTAGCCAAAGAAGCACTGTACGGAGGACTTGGTTCAGTTTTGTAAGAAATCATAATACTATTTTTACTTGGAAAGGATAATCTTATGTCTTTGCCTTATTAGTATTTCTTAAAAACTTTTACTTCTTAATCGTACATCATTTTATATTTTCCCCAAAATTTGATGCTGTAACAATATTTACAAAAGTGTTGAAAAAAAAACAACTAAGGTTCTATTCTTAACCAGTCTAAATGCAATTCACTTATCTAGATTTTGTTTCCTGTTAACCTTCTCAATTACATGCTGCATCTATATACTACAGTTTTGTGCCTCATGCATTAGAACACCTAGACAGCTTGGCTCCTTGGAATGCTGCAACAGTTATTCATTTAAGTAACTTTAATTAAGCTTTTTCATTTTTCTGCCAAAGTTGAACAATTTCACATTTTCTGTCATTATATGGTATTTGCCAGATTTTTGCCCACTCACACAACCTATCTGCAGCTGTCTTCAAACTCCATATATCTTCAGAAGAACTGGCACAATGTAAATAACATTGTGACATCTGTTCAGAAAGTAGATCCAGGTCAGCGTGATAAGATCCTGATGATCAGGTATACATTAATTGAGTAGAAGTCCTTGTGATTCAAAGAATTTAAAGCATCAGGCTTATCGGTGGGAATGCAGGGTGGCATCGGTGCAGTAAATGACATCCTGGATTTGGGAAAAGCTACAAATTAAATGAAATAAGGGGCTTTCCTGCCAGTTGTCCTAGGGTAACAAAATGTGAATATCTGCTTCAGATAACATGAGTCCAATCTGATTCGGAATCCCAAATTCCACCCAGATAAACAAATGTTGCCCACATACGTTTACAGCATTTTTGCAGCTGAACCTGAGACAGGGTCTTCATAAATGAAGTAGTTCAGCAAACCACCTGACAGTGGTGTGATAGATTGATGCTAAAACTGTTGTCCTTTTTTAAACAACATTGGCTGTGGCATTTAATAGGTTGAAAAACCCAAAGCCACTTTTGACAGTTATTTTAAGATGAAAGTTAAGTATGCAAGTGAAGAAAAAAGGTATCAATCCATGAGCGGGGTAAGGAGTCAGGTGAGGGAGTGGTACAGGTGACAAGTGAGTGGAGAGGTGTAGATGCCATGTGGATGAGGGGGTGTGAGCCAAATGGTGGGGGATAAATGTAGTAGGTTGGTGAAGGGTAAGATACCAGTTGGGTAAAAGGGTAATGTGGTAGGTGAGTAAAGAGATGGATACCAGGTGAGTAGGGGTTTCAGATGCCAGGTAACTGGTTGAGAGGTGGAATGGGTCAGGTATCAGGGGTATGAGGAGAGGGTATCCAGTCCAATGTTTGGGAGTGGATGTCCTAGAGTTGGCTTGGATCTCTGTGAGTGACTGAGTGATTGTGTTGTGTTGAGTCAATCCAATAGGAAGCCAGAAATTGGAGGAGATTTTAATTTCTATAACTTTTCTTGGCTAACTATTCGGGTAAAAAATTTAACTTAGAGATGGAAGCTTTTACAGATGTTCCAGATTTCTATCAGAGATATCAATTTTCAGGCAGTCACCAGATAGTCAGTGCATCATGGGTTCTGAGAAGTCCTGACATGAATCTGTTAGATTACATCAGGTCTCCAACTATCTGAAGACAGGGGAGTCTTGACCATGATTCAGTCATCTGTTTAATATAAAAATAAGCTACAGATTGAGTGAGTTTACTAACATCATCTTGGAAGAAGCTGAAAACTAATTCATTCATATCCTGTAGTGTATCGGGTTGGTTGGGGAGCATGGAGTGGAATTAGAAATTTAGCGAGGAGGTAGCAGAACCATTAAAAATGTGATGTAGAATGTCGGTGTTGAACTGGGTTGGGGGGGGGGGGGTCAGGTCAAAACTCACACGATGCCAGGGTAAAGTCCAACAGGTATATTTGAAGCTACGAGCTTTCGGAGCCTTGCTCCTTTCTCAGGTAGCGAGTGAGAGAGAATACATTGAACAGATTTTATAAGTAAAAGATCAAAGTGTCATATAACTTATGCAAATGTATTGAACAAATCTAGTTGACAGAATGGAGATGCAGATTTCGATTGCATCCAACTAGTAGACTTATATATTGATAGAACAGTGTGAAAGCAGACCATTCGGCCCATCGTGTCCATGCCAACCCTCGAAGAGCATCCCACCTGGGGCCACTCCCCCTTACCCTATCCTTGCATTTACCATAGCTAATCCCTGGACATTTTGGGGCAATTTACCCATGGCCTATCCACCTCACCTGCACATCTTTGGATTGTGGGAGGAAACTAAAGCACCCGGAGGAAACTCAGGATACGGGGAGAATATGCAAACTTACCGCAAGTAGTTGCCAGAATGTAGAACTGAACCTAGGTCCCAGACAATTTGAGGCACCGAGCCACTATGCTGCCCCAAGTTTATAGTTTTTTTTAAACTTTTGGTTAGAACTTTTTATTTGTAGTAAACAGTTATGTACAGAATGTGGTCAGTGATTGCTTTTAATTTGACTACATCAGACAGGTAAATTAGGAACTTTGATTAAATCATTATCTTTCGTGATAACCCAGATAGTGATGGGACTTGAATATCATTACAGACAAGCAATTGTGTCGTTATGTAATGTGGTGACCAGAACCGCATACAGAACCTAAGCTGTGATCTAACCAGTGTTTCATATAGTTCCAGCATTGCAGCTCTACTTTTGTATTCAATATTTCACCCAATAAAGGAAAGCTTCATGTAAGACCACTGTACTAGATAATGCAGCTGTCTTGCAACTTTCAAGAACACGTGCACATGCCCTCCAAGGAGGCCACTTCCTCGACCGTTCTCATTAAGCTCTTGTCTATTGTGTATTCTCTTATTTTGTTTGCCCAAGCCAAATGCACAAGCTTGCACTTCTTTGAACTGAATTCTATATGTCACTTATCCACTCACCTAATCAAACAATTGCTGTTATCCTGCAGATGAAAGCCATCCTCTACACTATCAACTACATGGATAATTTTTGTGCCTTCTACAAACTTCCAAATCACACCATTCATGTTTAAGTTTAAATCATTAACATCTACCACAAACAGTAGGGGACTCAACAATGAGACAAGTCAAACACCACTGGAAACTGCTCCCTATTCACAAAAATATCAGTCAGCCATTAATGTTTATTTCCTGTCACTTCAACTTATCACACCCTCTGTAACATGGCCTTTAATATTTCTGTCTAGTCCGCTATGTGGAACCTTGTCAAATGCTTTGTTAAAATATATATTACAACATTTACTGCACTACTTCCATCAATTTTACTTGTTATTTCCTCAAAAAGTTAAATTAAGTTAGTAATACATGACATTGTCTTAACAAAACTGCTGATTATCCTTGACAAAGGGACTACAGGATTGACTGTCCATAGCATACCCCACCTAAGTTTTCATTCCACAAAAAGAAGCAATGTCAATGGATAGAATTTTTGTGCAGGATATAAACAAATACCTGAGCATCTACCACTATTTTTTACATGAACAAAGCCAAATTCTCCTTTTTATTTCAACAAGCAGTGTAGTTTCAGCTGCAATAGTGAATTACAAATATTGTCGTTTGTGCCCTCAGATCTGGTTTGATAACAAATAAATCATCTGCTGGTGTGCCCCTAAAATATACCTAACTTCAGAAGTGCACATAATACTGAATATGCTTTTTTAAAAAATTTGTTACCATACTAGTTATTTTAGTGACCATATCAACTTAGGTGAAATCTTGTCCTGAAGGACAATCGACCATTGCAACTGGAGTATGCCTAAGTTTAAATTAAAACAGAAGCCAAAGAGGTAACTTGTGTCCCATTAGTCAGGGCTGACTTCAAACCTGTAAGAAGTCAAACGTCAAGATCCAATTGCCTCCTGTGTCACACATTTAGGCAATTTTTGTATCCCTTTCACATTCTGTATTTTAAAGCAAATGAAGCCAACTAAGCTGCTACAGATATCTGTCATGGACTTTGTTTTTACATACCTCAGTTTTGTAAACATTGCAGTGCTTAGTTTCTTCTATAAGTTTCTTTTTCAAGCTCTTATTCTATCAAGGGAAATGATAAAGTAAAATACATTTATAATTGAAGAACATAATACAACATCTCTTATATTTGAACACAAACTTAGCTTTGATTCTCATAATTCCAGTGAGGTGAAGCTGCTGCAGGAAACACACTTCATATGTTCATTTAAAATGTCTGAATTTCCAAATATTAAATTGAATGCTGGAAATTTCAATTGGGAATTAGATCTGAAAGCTTGTAATACACAACAATAAAAAATATTTCAGTTGGTACGATTTAGTTTGGTATGTGTTATTGGAATAAGAAAAAAATGTAACTTTATGAGCTAAAAACCATTTAGCAATACATGAAAAGTAATGACTTTCTCAGGTCCACCCAGGTAACAGCCATCATTTTTTTTCTCCTTCCTCACATTCACTTTATTGGTGTTACTCCATACATCTCCAACAAAGTACGTGCTCTGTCACTCATGATTGTAGAGATGATGTGGGGCACTAGTGTTGGACTGGGGTGGACAAAGTTAAAAATGACATAACACCAGGTTATATTCCAACAGTTTTATTTGAAAGTACAAGCTTTTGGAGCACTGCTCCTTCATCAGGTGCCCATTTCAGCTGGGTTTTGTTGCTATTTCTACTGCAAATCTATCTTCACTGATCAGTATATACATTGAGACTCCTATGGTAGCCTAATAAAATCAGCCTCCTTATCTCTATGTTCACAGCAGAGTAGAATTAAAACCTTCAAAGACTATTAAAAAGAGCAAAATTAATAAAATGAATAAATGTCTATGATTTAAATCAAATAACCCATGTTTTCAGCTGAGTTTGATACTTAAATCGATCCTGCGGGATATTGGCTAATTATCAGATTATTTCTCACCATATTTTGTGCAAACTCATTAACCGCAATAAACAAATACCTGAAAAGTGCCCAGACTATCTCAGATTCACCCTGGAAAGGCAAGGTATTTTCAAAGTTTGAGCAACAAATGTAGCTAGCTGTCTCACAGTGTTACTATGCAGTGGTTACACAAGTGATGTTTACCAGTAATAGGATGCTGTATTCAAGCCAAAAAAAAAGTTGCCTATCACACAAGAGTAACATACTATATGAATTTCAGTGTCAATGAGATGTTTATTTTGTTGGCTATATATCTCAAAGACTGGTGGATCATGTCAACAGCACATCCTTTTGGGTATTCACAACAAGCAACGTACCGCTTATACCCAATAAGCCCTCACTTGCAACACAGTGTGCAACATCATGTGATTCTGCAATTGGACAACACTTGCTGGATAATCAATATGTGACGAATTATGTCGGCAACTGATCTAGATTTCTTTGTAAACGGAATGCTGTCCATCTTTTAACCTAACAAAATTGGTGACAACAATTGTTTGGTTATTTTTGGGGCAATCCCTAAATGCAAAGAATAGTGGGTACATTGCATAGTTTAGAATTTGCGTTATAAAGAGCTGGAATCATGGATAGAGGGACACAGGTTGCCACAGAGGCCATAAAGGACCAGAGGTGAGTCAAGAGGCATGGCAGGAATAGGTCCATGTATGGGGCATGAGCAGCATTTGGGAAAGGTGTGGTGACAGGTAAAAACTAGTCCTGGATCGCCAAGGCTGGCTTTCAGACAGTCTTTAGAATTCTCTGACGGTGCCTCCACATTGTTTTTGGGGTCACCAAATCCCACCCAGCAGAAATGAAAACATGACTACTTTGTACACTTTCACCTCAGTCAGATTGCAGAATCAACCTGCCTCAGGAGCGAAAATCGTCACAAAATCAAATCGTTTGAATAATAATTTAGGACTGAAAAATACTCCATGAACATGTACATTCTAAATTTCTATTTTAAAAAATGGTAAAATCAGTCTCCATTTTTAGAGCACTTCTAGTACTAAGGTTAACACTTTGTTATTCATCATTTCTATCAAATATAAATTCAGCAATGTTTTGTACCTCTTGATTTAGTTCTTCATTGGATTTGTTCTTATTTTCAAGTTGCTTTTTCATGCAGTTCAGCTAGAATTACAATGGCATTAATTAAACCTTTGTATGTGAAACAAGTGAAAAATAACAAATTTGATGTGGCCAGTGAAAACGTAAGACATGGTCTTAAGAAGTACATTGGCAAAAGCACAATAAGGGCCAGGTGAATGTTTGTTTGATTTGTTCATATTTTTATTAATTTTTCATGGCAACAAAGGAAAAAGGTAGAGTAGATGGTACCCCTTACCTGTTTCAGCTGTGTTTTCCTTATAAATTGATCTTTTTCTTCAACTTTTTTCTGCCTAACTGTTCCCTGTCCTCTTCTAATAACTTGTCAAGATTTTACTGGCACCAGCATAATAGCCTTGGAGGAAATGGTTTGGAAAATGCTGGGGCATTGTGTCAGGATGATTCCTAACTCAGTCATGGCGTTGGGGAAGTTTCTCCGTAGCAGATTGGAGGCGGGGGAGGTGGTCTGGAATAGATGCCTGGTAAACAAAGATGTTGCAGCCAATTTGGATAATTAACGGTCCAATCAAGGATAATTTTGTTGCACCACAGATCCAATACTGCCACTGGAGAGCCTCCGCTAATCGGTAGAAACTATTGCCCTATCATCTAAGATTTTATTTTATATCTTTCAGGGACTCCTACATGTTGAGGTACCTTCATGTATTCCAGCCTATCTCCATAGTGATCCATTTGTCTAATTTCACAGTTCAGGCTCCAGTGTTATCCCAAAGAGACAGAAGAGCAGTTGTACAGGACTGGATAACAATCTGTATACCTATAGGGCTCCAGAATCTTCCTCCCTGCTACATCGCTTCCTTCTGACTCCATACCCGCTTCCAACCCTACCTCCTGTAGCATATTCACAATCCCACCTGACCTTCTGCTCTCTGATGCTGAACGTTCTGTATTCAGCAAAGGTTACAGCTTTATCTCACTGCGTACCCACCTTAATGAATTTCTGGCATCCATGAGTGAACTTTTCTTCCGTTGCCTTTGCTTCTTTGGATAGGAGTCCTCTCCCTGTCTCACAAATCCCTTCAACCTGCTGCAACACTCTCCCTCCACCAGGACTCCTTCCTCTGGCATTTTATCTGTACTCGTTCTGTTCATTCAGAACTGTTGGCATGATACTGGTCAGCTCAATCTTTCTGCTACCCCTACCCATTCCAACCTATCCTCCTGAGAACTGATGCACTCTGTGCTCTCAGATCTAACCCTCTCATTTTAACTCCTCTCATTTTCTTCAGGTCAGAGTGGTGGCTATGTGTAAGTGCATGGGCTCCAGTTATGCCTGCCCCTTTGTGGGGTATGTGGAACATTCCTGTTCCAGTCTATTCCGACCCCCACCCACAACTCTTTCTTCGATATAGCGACTATATCATTGGTGCTGCCTCTCTATTGCATCCGGAATTGGGAAAGTTTATCGATTTCACTTCCAATTTCCACCCTACTCTCACTTTCACCTGGTCAATCTCTGATTCCTCTCTTCCGTTCCTTGACATCTCTGTTGTCATTTCTGGGGATAGACTGGCCACTAATATCCACTATAAAACCATCGACTCCCACAGCTATCTGGATTATACATCCTTGCACCCTGTTTCCAGTAAAGACTCCACTCCATTCTCCCAGTTCCTCCCTCTCTATCCAGTGAGGCCAACTTCGACAAGAGAGCCTCTGAAATTTCCACCTTCTTCCTCAACAGATTTCCCAGTACTGTTGTTGACAGGGTCCTCAGCTAGGTTTGACCTATCTCGCACACTTCAGTCCTCACCGCCTCTCTTCCCTTCTGCGTCAATGATAGAGTCCCCCTTCTCCTTACCTACGATCCCAACAACTATCATATCTAAGGGATCATTAGCTGCCATTTCTGCCACATCCAGCAAGGTGCCACCACTGGACACATTTGCCATCCCCTCCCTTGTCAGCCTTCCGCAGGGAACATTCCCTCTCAGACACCCTCACAGTCTTACTGCACCTTGCGCTGCAACTGCAGAAGGTGTAACACCTGTCTGTTTACTTCCTCCCTCCTCCATATCCAAGGGCCCAAACATACTTTCCAGACGAAACAGCGCTTTACCTGCATATCACACAATCCAGTCTACTGCATTCACTGCTCACATTATGGGCTCCTCTACATTGGGGAAATGAAGCATAGACCAGGTGACACTTCACAGAACACTTGCCTGACCAACACCTCTGTCTCAAGTTTGCTGCAGGAAGCAGGAAGAACAGCACCTCATTTTCCATTCGGGATCCTGTAAGCTTCCTGTACTTAATATTGAGTTCAATAATGACGTGGAGGCACCAGTGTTGGACTGGAGTGGACAAAGTCAGAAGTCACGGGTTGTAGTGATTTTTTTTGAAATCACAAGCATTCCGAGTGCTGCTCCTTCATCATGTGAAGTCTCCATATCAATTTCACCTGACGAAGGAGTAGCGCCACACTGAAAACTTGTGAGATCAATAATGTAAGGGCCTAAGCTCTCCCATGTCCTTATTCCAACCCCTCCATAAACTATTGTTATCACAACTCCCATTATTAGCCATTAATAGTCCCCATCAATAACTATTCACTTCCTGACCAGATTGTTATCCACTCCTTTGTCTGTCCAACTGCTTTTCTCTCTCTTTGGGTTCTATTCCCACCCAATGTTTACTCCTTACCCTTCCCCCCTCCCTATTTTATGCAAATAAACCCCTATCCATTGGGCCATCGGTGAGCCAACACTACCCGGATATTGTGTGAGGAGGCATTATATGTCAGCACCACATTTCACTTAGGATTGTACTGGGCCAACACCTTAAATGACAATAGCTGCTTTCTCACTTCCCCAAAAGCTACTTCTTGGCTACATGACCAGTTCTAAGCCTGATTATTTTTCAATAGTGGGTGTAAGGGTGCTGAGATGGAGGCCATGTTATGTGTGAATTTCCTGTAATAATTCATCAACTCAAGTAAAGACCTGAGCATCGGTACAGATATGGGAGCCAGGACACATTTGACTGCCCTCACTTTAGTTTCCTACAATTGTAACCTAGTCTTGTTGACTACATAGCCCAAGTAGGTCATTTGGGGTACCTGGAAAACACATTTTTCCCTTCTGAGATGTTTAAGCGCTATGTCCAAATTCTCCAAGTACTCTTTGTTTTTCATTTCATCTTTTTTACACCCTAAGGGGCCCCAGCAATCGTCCTTATATTCTTCCCACACTACTCATGGCTGTGCGCGAATGTGCTGTGACTCAGTAAAAAGACACCGTTGCGCAAGAAATTTATTCTGTACTTTCCACCACCAGGAAAACACCCAAATTGCTAGTGAAACATTACCAACCAAAGCCAGAAAAGGGCAGTGTTTGTATCAAAAATTGAAGGGACCAAATAAAGCACGTGGTCCCAATCTCTCCCTAAAGGCATTAAGAGAATTGGTGGATACAACATGCTCCCTCTCCAATAACACCCAGACTTGAACATAACCATGGAACATGGGCAGGCAATCAGCAGAGACAACTCCCTCCAGGCCCGCTGCCTAGACCTGTTTATAGTCAGCCTGGCCAGTGCCAGGAGTAGACCCATGAGGAGATCCTCCAATATGCCACACCCCTTTGTACCAGATGGCCAAAGGTCAGGAATGTGAAGCTGAAGTGCAACCAAAAACATAACAAAAGGTTTTTCAGGTACTAAAAAGGGAGTGGCCATACCCAATAAACACATGGCCTACGAACTCCACAGCACCGCAAAATAAGCAATTGGGCTAGGAGTCCATGAATCTGTGGTTGAAGGGAACTGCTGAGTGCAACAGCCTCCACACTAGGTTGTTAAGGGAGAGGAAGGACACCTGCATAGAGAGCTCTCCAGTCGGGAACCCCACTACCCAGTAGCAAATAATCAATGCTGGACATGTTCGGGCAGTGGCTGAAGAAAAAGAGGTGGATGATGTGTAGCAGCAGTCTGCAGAGAGCCCACCATTTTCCGCCCTGAAGGACATATAACATAAATTCTGGAGGTGGCTAAGGTTGTTGGGCACAGGTTCCTGAGGAATCAAGTGCTCTTTGTTGGTCTTAGCAGTTATTAGCATATCATGCAGATAAATGGCAATCTGGAGCAGACCTTGGAAAATGTCCAATGTCCACTGGAAAACGGCACAGGCAAATCACAATCTTATATACTGGTATACATCTTTATGGATATTAATTGTAGCATATGCCTGGGACTCGTCATTTAGTCACAATTACAGGTATGCATGGCTCATGTCCAGCTTTGTGAAGGACAGCTCCATGGCCAGTTTCGCATACAAGTCATCTATGTGAGGGCCTGAGTATTTACTCAGCTGTCAGAAGCAGTTTATCATTCACTCAAAATCTGCACAAAGGCAAACTGAGCTGTCAGACTTCAAAAGTGGCACGATCAGTGCTGCCCATTCCTCAAACTGTACTGGTTTGATGATTCCTTCGCTTTCCAGCCTCCTGATTTTTGCCTTGACTTTAGCAGCTAAGGCAAATGGCACTGGAGGGGCCTTGCAGAATCATGGAATTGCTTTCTTGTCAAAGTGCAAGGTAGCCTAGCCTCCTTTGATAGTCTCTAAACCTTCCTGAAAACAGCTGGATAATCAAATGGTGGCTCAGTGGTTAGCACTACTGCCTCACAGCTCTAGGGTCCCAGGTTCAATTCCAGCCTCAGGCAACTGTCTGCATGGAGTTTGCACATTCTCTCTGTGTGGGTTTTCTCCCACAGTCCAAAGATGTGCAGGTCAGGTGAACTGGCCTTGTTAAATTGCCCATAGTGTTAGGTGCATTAGTCAGAGGGAAATGGGTCTTTGAAGGATCGGTGTGGACTTGTCGGGCCAAAGTGCCTGCTTCCATACTGTAGGGAATCTAATCTTATTTTGGACTTCACTCAGCAGCCATTTTCTAATCAAAAAATGTTGAGCCAGTCAAGGCGAATTTTCTCAACCAATTCCACCCAATCAAGCTTGGGCACAAGCCTTTTATAACAATCAGTAGTAATCGTACCAACTGTTTCTCACAGGAGACCAAAACAAAAATTGTACCCTTAAACTGTGAAGGTTTCCTAGTACATGTTGTCAGACTGGCTGAGGCCTTGCGCACACCTAATGGTTGGAGTACAGAGTGAATCTTGTTAAAGACAGGTTCTGCAAACACTGATACAGTTGCATCAATATTGACCTTCATGAGAACTGGATGACCATTTAACCAGATGTTAATTTTGATTGGTTCTGATTTGGATGTTGTGAAGCAATTTAACTCTTCCAAACCCCATTCAGATGGACTTTCCAGGTTGTGCACTCTCCTGCATACCGGCCTGTGAGTTCTCTTACTCAAGTCAGACCTCATAGGACTCCTTTGCTGTTTCAAGTCCACATACTGGCAGCAACCACAATGGCTTGCTGACCCGGATCCTGAAGAACATTTTCGCCATTTGGGTGAGCAAATGGCCTTGTTTAGGGATTGTGCTGTGGGTTGACCTAGCTCCCTCTGCTCAGAATATATCCTATGTGAAGCTCTGCAATTGCCTACACTCAAGTGGTGTTTTCCAAGCTCATAGAGATGAGGACGTCCACTTCCATTGGGGTGCCCTGTAGCTCACATGCCCCATTTGTTTGCATTTTCCTCAGCTGCATACTGTTCTCTCTCGTCACCACTGAAATAATTGCACAGAAGCCAGTATCCCATCAGCAAATCACCCTTTGTTTACATGAGCACAGTACATGGATTCTGACCAGCTAACTCAATGTCAGTCCCTAGAGTGATGAGACTCTGAGACTCCTGTTTAAATCTGTCAGCCACAGCTCCCTGAATGGCTGAGGTTAACAATCCCAATCAGGGATCTCATACTTTGCTCAACTGAAAAATGAATTGCTTTTACATGAGGTGACAGTATTAAATCACTATCTCCTGAAAAAGAAGGGTTAGACCTTAGAAAGAACTTAAAATAACAATGATCTTAAATTTAAGCACAGGATAAAATTAATTCAACTATTGTGCAGACTAATTCCAAGACGTGGTGGATTGAGATTCTCTGTCCAGACCATTAAAAAATAAGCAGAAATGGAAGAAAATGAAAATCACTATTAGAGCCTGAATGCAGTTAAAAAATAGGAATCAAGCTTTTCTGTTAAATTCACAAAGGTCTACAATAATTTTCCTTGCTTCTAATTAACAGCAATTCCCATCCATCTTTGCCTCCAAGCGACACACATACTCTTTTTGTGTACTGCTGCCATACATTAGTCAGTACTTCAGTTTGTTGGATATATGCTTGAAAATATAATTAATATGATTTGTTTATGTGTATTTAAGTTTTACAAAGGTTTTTTTTTTGTTTTTACCTTATTCTCCATTGTCTTCATTAATTTTTCCTTCTTCTTAACTTCATTTAGTAAATTTTTGGACTGCAAAAGAGAATTTTTACGACTTGATTACTGGGACTATACTTTTTGTTGAAGTCAGATTTTTTGCTTACTTAACATAATTTTTCAACATCTTTTTCCATAGCATAATAATAGATAAATTACCCAGATTAACCACCATCTCAACCCCAGCCATAACTCGTGGATTGAAAGTATAACCAACTTAGCCTTGAATGGACCCAATGATCCAACTTCCATTGCGCTTCAAAGGAGAAGTCCAAAGATCTATGACCCTCAGAGAAGAAATTTCATGTCTTATCTTAAACAGGACTTTCCTTATTTTTAAAATGTCTTTAATTCGAGCTTGGCTCACATGGAAAAATATGATCTTAACATCTACCCCATTGACCGTTTTGAACTTTTATACATTTCGTTACATTCACCAGTTATTCTTCTAATCTCTAAGTGTAAGACTAGCCTATGAAATGTTTCGACATAAGACAGTCCTTCATTACAGGTATCAGCTTTTGTGAACCTTGCTTGAATTGCTTCCAAGACAAGTTTATGTCTTCAATAAAATATTGAAAACACTGAAGTTATTGTTTTCATTCCTACTGTAAACTCCCTTCTCTACATAACAAGTTCATCCTTCTCCCTGCAACTGTTTAAACTTGAACCAGGTGGCTCACAACCTTGGAAGTATATCTGACCCCTGGATGAACTTTCAGCTACATAACTGCATGATCACAAAGACCTCCTGCTTGCATAATCTTGCCTGACGATTCTGACTCAATACTTCTACTGCTGAAAACAACATCCATATCGTTGGAATCACTTGACATGACTATTTCAATCTACTCCTGATTAACCTAACACATAATAGTTGCTGTAAAATTTAGATCACCAAAACTCTGCAGTATGTGTCTTGATTTACACCATCCCATTCATCCAAGATCCCTGTCCTCACTGAATTACATTGGCTACCCAGTGAAGCAATGCTTCTATCTTAAAACTCTCACCCTTATTTTCAAATCCCACCATATCCTTGCTGTAGTGATTGTAACGAGGTCAGCCAGGTGGACCTGATAGCATATGAGTTCTCTGATAGTGGCTGTTAACCTGGTCCAATCAGTAGCCCTGGCCGACAGATATAAGCAATAACAGGGGTGGGGGGCAATGGCCTAGTGGTATTATCACTGGATTGCTAATCCAGAGACCTAGCTAATGCTCTGGATACACAGGTTCAAATCCTACCGTGGAAGTTGAATTCGATAACAATATGGAATTTAAAGGTAAACATGAATCTATAAAGAAAAAATAAATAAACAATAACGTGCCGAGTATGTCACTACAAAGGATTTTTTTCAGTTGTCAGCTGCAGAACCATGTAGCAGGAATGCGAGGATCTGAGGATTAAGGAGCTGTTTTGACATTGGCTGTACTCTGCGAGTATGGTTACTGCTCACAGCTGTGGACCCTATCATGAGACCGTACGACTGATGCTCTAGAAGCGCTGGGATGCGATGATTATATCATGGAATTATGTTTGCAACCCCTGAACCCTGCAAACTTTCCAGTGGAAATAAGTATGTGCGTCTTGACAGTTCATAAAGACTGTTATAAATGTACAGAAAATTGTTTATCAGTTCAAGCTTTTAACGTGGAATGTGCTTAATAAATTACTTCAGTTACAAAATAAAAACAATAACGTCCCCCTCCAACTCTATTTTGATTTAGTCCCTACCCTCCCCTTTACTGTTTTGATCACACAGCACTGCCTTTTGATGTGAAGGGCAGTGCTTGTCACTGGGCACTTGGGTGCTTTCCTATCTTCCTGGTGGTGGAAATTGAATAAAGATTCGTGCACCTTGTGTCTCTCACTGTGTCTCACACCTACACACACACACACACACCATGGGTGCTGGGGAAAAAATAAGCACTACCGCGGTTAGGCGGTAGTGTGGGGGTTAAATAATAAAAAAGAAAAAAAAATAAACAATAACGTCCCCCTCCAACTCTATTTTGATTTATTCCCTACCTTCCCCTTCACTGTTTTGAACACACAGCACTGCCCTTTGATGTGAAGGGCAGTGCTTGTCACTGGCCACTCGGGTGCTTTCCTATCTTCCTAGTGGTGGAAATTGAATAAAGATTCGTGCACTTTGTGTCTCTCACTGTGTCTCACACCTACACACACACATACCATGGATACTGGAGAAAAATAAGCACTACCGCAGTTAGGCGGTAGTGTGGGGTTAATATAACCAGGAGATTAAAAAAAAGAAAAAAGTAAAAAAAATAAACAATAACGTCCCCCTCCAACTCTATTTTGATTTAGTCCCTACCCTCCCCTTCACTGTTTTGATCACACAGCACTGCCCTTTGATGTGAAGGGCAGTGCTTGTCACTGGCCACTCGGGTGTTTTCCTATCTTCCTGGTGAAGGAAATTGAATAAAGATTCGTGCACCTCGTGTCTCTCACTGTGTCTCACACGTACACACACACAATCACACCATGGCGCTGGGGGAAAAATAAGCACTACCGCAGTTAGGTGGTAGTGTGGGGGTTTAATTAAAAAAAGAGAAACAGGAAAAAAAAGAAAAAAAAATACATAGGGAAAAAAAAATCTAAAAACTGATCACACAGCATTGCCTTTAGTGAAGGAAAAAATAAACAATAACGTCCCCCTCCAACTCTATTTTCATTTAGTCCCTACCCTCCCCTGTTTTGATCATACAGCATTGCCCTTTGATTTGAAGGGCAATGCTTGTCACTGGCCACTCGGGTGTTTTCCTGTCTTCCTGGTGGTGGAAACTGAATAACGATTTGTGCACCTTGTGTCTTTCACTGTGTATCACACCTGCACACACACACCATGGGTGCTGGGGAAAAAAATAAGCACTACCGCGGTTAGGTGGTAGTGTGGCGGTTAAAAAAAAGAACAGGAGTTTCTATTGATGTGAAGGGCAGTGCTTGTCACTGGCCACTTGGGTGTTTGCCTATGTAAAAAAAAGAAAAAAAAAGAAAAAATAAGCAATAACATTTTACTACCGGGTGGTGGGGATCCCCAGTGGAGGGCTCCCTACGCGGGCGTCCTCCTCCTTTCTCTCAGGGATCTGGGGTGGAGGGTGCTGCACGAACAGTCCCCTGCAACTGCAGATTGCGGTGGTTCACGGACTCCCAGCCCAACCGCTTGTTCTGTGGCGCTGTGGAGCTCGTGGACCATGTATATATTGGGTATGGGCGTTTGCACTCCCTTTTTGATTTTCTGAAAAACGTCCTCCTCTGCTTTCGGTTGCACTTCAGTCCCACGCTCTGAAGCGTTTGCACTCCCTTTTTGATTTTCTCAAAACCACCTCCTCTGCTTTTGGATGCACTTCAGTCCCACGCTCCTGATCTTCGGGCACCCGGTACGGAGGAGGGAGGGCAAGTCTGAAGACCTCCTCGTGGGTCTGCTCCTGGGCCTGGCCAAACTGGCCATCAACAGGTCCAGGCAGTGGGCCGTGGAGGGGGTCATTAGGGCCGACTGCCTACCCCTCTTCCGCGGTTACGTTAGAGCCCGGGTGTCCTTGGAGAAGGAGCACGCGGTGTCCACCAACCCCCTGGAGTTGTTCAGGGAGAGGTGGGTGCCGCAGGGAGTGGAGTGCATTATTTCCCCCGCAACTCTATTTTGATTTAGTCCCTACCCTCCCCTTCACTGTTTGATCACACAGCACTGCCCTTTGATGTGAAGGGCAGTGCTTGTCACTGGCCACCCGGGTGTTTTCCTATCTTCCTGGTGGTGGAAATTGAACAAAGATTTGTGCACTTTGTGTCTTTCGCTGTGTCTCACACCTGCACACACACACCATGGGTGCTGGGGAAAAAAATAAGCACTACCGCGGTTAGGCGGTAGTGTGGGGGTTAAAAATAAAGGAGACTCACACAGCATTGCCCTTAAAAAAATATAAACAGGAGATTGTCACTGGCCACTCGGGTGTTTTCCTTTTTGAGAGTTGGAAAGAAAAAAAAAGATAATCGATAACGTTTTGCCACCGGGCGGTGGGGATCCCCAATGGAGGGCTCTCTACGCGTGAGTCCTCCCCCTTCCTCTCGGGGATCTGGGGTCGAGGGTGCTGCACGCAGCAGTCCCCTGCAACCGCAGATTGCGGTGGTTCACGGACTCCCAACCTAACTGCTTGTTCTGTGGCGCTGTGGAGTTCGTGGACCACATGTATATTGGGTGTGGGCGTTTGCACTCCCTTTTTGATTTTCTCAAAAACCTCCTCCTCTGCTTTCAGTTGCACTTCAGTCCCACGCTCCTGATCTTCGGGCACCCGGTACGGAGGAGAGAGGGCAGGTCTGAAGACCTCCTCGTGGGTCTGCTCCTGGGCCTGGCCAAACTGGCCATAAACGGGTCCAGGCAGCGGGCCGTGGAGGGGGTCGTTAGGGCCGACTGCCCGCCCCTCTTCCGCAGTTACGTTATAGCCCGGGTGTCCTTGGAGAAGGAGCATGCGGTGTCCACCAACACCCTGGAGTTGTTCAGGAAGAGGTGGGTGCTGCAGGGAGTGGAGTGCATTATTTCCCCCACAACTCTATTTTGATTTAGTTCCTGCCCTCCCCTTCACTGTTTGATCACACAGCATTGCCCTTTGATGTGAAGGGCAGTGCTTGTCACTGGCCACCCGGATGTTTTCCTATCTTCTTGGTGATGGAAATTGAATAAAGATTCATGCACTTTGTGTCTCTCACTGTGTCTCACACCTGCACACACACACCATGGGTGCTGGGGAAAAAATAAGCACTACTGCAGTTAGGCGGTCGTGTGGGGGTTAAAAAAAGGAAAAAAAAAAAAAATAAATAAATAGAGATTCCTCCCCTTCACTGTTTGATCACACAGCATTGCCCTTTGTGAAGGGCACTGCTTGTCACTGGCCACTCAGGTGTAAAAAAAGAAAAAAAAACAATAATATTTCTGTTCACTCTGAGAGCTGGCTCTGAGGGAACTGGATCAGTGTTAAGGCCTCTCCACATGTAAATAAAGGGTGAGTTGGTGATGGGATACCAGACACAATGCAGTTGTTTCACTCACCAGCCTCTGGGACATAAATAAATTCTCCCTTAAACTCTCTCACGAGCTCATGCTCCTAACCTTGAATGTATAACCTGTGGTTATTGACCCCTATAGGTCCAAAGGGGAAATGTTTCTTTTTATATTCTGTAACTATGCTCCTCTTAATTTCATAGACTTATATCAGGTCCATTCATCCTTCTCTGCTCTAAGGAAAACAACTGCGGCCAATCCGGTTTCTCTTCAGTGCTATACTGTTGAATCCCAGGTCATACCCTGGTGAATCTCAAAAAGAATAGACAAGAACGTCAGAGGTTCTGCTCACTGTGAGAGCTGGCTCTGAGGAAGCTGGAACAGTGTCAAGTACTATGCACATGTAAATAAATTGTGACTTGGTAACTGAATACCAACCTCTTTCGAGTTATTTCAGTGGCAACGAGAGAAAAAATACATTACTGAAATATTTCGCTCGCAACAGTTCTCTTTTGAGATAAGCATTTCTGGCATCATGCTGTTATTTGGGAAGCTTGACTCTTTTGATTCTGCCATTGAAGATTGGGTCCAGTATGTGGAAAAAATTCATTATTTTTTCTGGGCAAAAAGTATTGGGGCAAATGAAAATCTTGTGGACCTGCAGCTTTTTTTGGTTTTTAGGAGCTTGCTTTTCCTAAGGCAGCAGATACTAAAACCTTTCAAGAGTCAATAAATAGGGTTAATGTATATTACGGCCCCAAAGCTCCTCTAATTCTGAGATACTATTGGTTTTATTCAGAAGTTCAAGAGCATGGGGAATTTATGTCGGGAGTTTTGACAAGGTTGGGATGACTAGCAACAGCATGTAACTTTGGTTTAACCCTTAACGAGATTCTAAGCGATCATTTGGAATCTGGGATTAATGATATAACCATGCAAAAGCTGAAGCCCAAGTGGTCTTCAAACAGGCACTACAACTGGCCTTAGAAAATGCAGCAAGTGGAGCATTTCAGTTACTGATTATGCTGATGGAATTGGACACCCTTGCTAGGCTGACATGGGGGTCACCACTTGAGTAAAGCCAATTGCATAGCCTCACTTAGGTCATAATCTGAACAGACTCCAGGTCAGTCCACAGCAAAACCCTAAAACAAAGCCAAGCCTTGGCCAAATGGTTAACATTTCCTTCAGGATCTGGGTTGGCAAGCCATTGTAGTTGTTGCCTAAATGCAGACTTTAGACAGCAAAAGACTCCTACTAGACCTCAATTCATCAAGAGATCTCATAGTATCCAGATTAGTGTACACCCTGAAAAGCTCTCCTACATCTTGTTTGGAATAGTAAAATTGCTTAGCAACATCCAAATCATAATCAATCAAAATAAACGTCAGGTTAAAATGTCACCCGGTTCTAATGGAGTTCGACACCAGTACAGTTTTATCAGTGATTGGGAAACCAGTCCTTAACAAAATTCACGTTGGACTCCATGACATTTGCTATATTGAGAACCCATAATGGGGAATCTTTACAGATTAAGGGTACTGGTTCTGGTCTCATGAGAAGCAGCTGGTTCAGTTACCACTGATTGTAGTAAAAGGCTTAAGGCCTAAGCCTGATGGGACAAAATTTGCTGAGAAAGATTCATCTTGATTGGCACAACATTTTTGATTAGAAAATGGCTGCCTGAATGAATTCTCAATGAAATACTTGGACGTTTTTCAAAGTCCAGGGACTATCAAAGGATCAAGGCTACTTTGCATGTTGACCAGGAAGCAATTCCACGATTCTGCAAGCCCATCCAGTGCCATTTGCCTTCTGGGCAAAAGTAGAGACAGAAATCAGAAGGCTCAAAAGGGAAGGAATCAACAAACTAGTATAGGTTATGGAATGGGTAGCACTGGGTGTATTGTGAAAATCCAACCCGTTGGTTTGCCTTTGTGTCGATTTTAAACAAACAATAGACTGCTTCTGAGGCATATTTGTTTTAATGCGAGAAGTGTAGTAGGTAAGGCAAATGAACTTGGGGCTTGGATTAGTACCTGGGAGAATGATGTTATTGCTATCACTGAGACTTGGTTAAGGGAAGGGCAAGATTGGCAACTGAATATTCATAATACAGATGCTTCAGGCAGGATAGAGGGAGGTAAAAGGGGTGGAAGAGTTGCATTACTGGTCAGAGAATATCATAGCTGTGCTAAAGGAAGGCACTGTGGAGGACTTAAGAGGTGAGGCAATATGGGCAGAGCTCAGAAATAGGAAAGGTGCAGTAACAATGTTGGGGCTGTACTACAGGTGATCCAACAGTGAGCATGAGACAGAGGTACAAATATGTAGACAGATTATGGAAACATGTAAGATTAACAGGGTGGTGGTGGTAATGGGAGATTTTAACTTTCCCAACATTTACTGGGATTCACTTAGTGTTAGAGGTTTACATGGAGCAGAATTTGTAAGAAGCATCCAGGAAGGTATTTATAGAGCAGTATGTAAATAGTCCAACATGGGAAGGGGCCAATACCTGGTATTGGGGAATGGGCCCAGTCAGGTAGTTGAACTTTCAGTAGGGGATTACTTTGGGAATAGTTATCACAATTCCATAAGTTTTAGAATACTCATGGACAAAGACGAGAGTGGTTCTAAAGGAAGAATGCTAAATTGGGGTAAGGCCAACTCTAGCAAAATTCGGCAAAAGCTGGGAAAGCTGTTCCTCTGAAAATGAGAGACAGAAATGGCAAGATTATGGAACCATGGATGACAGGTGAAATTGTGAGACTAGCGAAGAGGAAAAAGGAAGCACACGTAAGGTCTAGGTGACTGAAAACAGATGAAGCTTTGGAAGAATATTGGGAAGGTAGGACCAATCGTAAAGGAGGAATTAAGAGGGCTAAAAGAGGCCATGAAATATCTTTAGCAAACAGGGTTAAGGAAAATCCCAAAGCCTTTTATTTGTATATAAAGAACAAGAGGGTAACTAGAGAAAGGGTTGGCACACTCAAGCACAAAGGAGGAAAATTACGTGTGGAGTCAGAAAATGGGTGAGATTTTTAATGAGTACTTTGAATTGGTATTCACCAAGGAGAGGACACAGCGGATGCTGAGGTTAGGGATAAGTGTTTGATTACTCTAGGTCAAGTCAGCATAAGGACAGAGGAAGTGTTGGATATTCTAAAGGCGTCAAAATGGATATGTCCCAAGGTCCGGATTGGATCTATCCCAAGTTACTGAGGGAAGCAAGAGAGAAAATAGCTTGGGCCTTAACAGGTTTCTTTGCAGCATCCTTGAACACAGGTGAGGTCCAAGAGGACTGGAGAATTGTTGATGTTGTCCCCTTGTTTAAGAAGGGTAGTAAGGATAATCCATTTAACTATAGACCGGTGAGCCTGACGTCATTGGTAGGGAAGCTGCTGGGAAAGATACTGAGGGATAGGATCTATTGACATTTGGACTAAAATGGGCTTATCAGGGTTAGGCAGCATGGTTTTGTGCAGGGAAGGTCATGTCTTACCAACTTAATAGAACTCTTTGAGGGAATGACGAAGTTAATTGAGGGAAGGATGTCATATACATGGATTTCAATATGGCGTTTGATAAGGTTCCCCATGGTAGGCTGATGGAGAAAGTGAAGTCGCATGGGGTCCAGTTGTACTTACTAGATGGATAGAGAACTGGTTGGGCAACTGGAGACAGAGTTGTAGTGGAAGGGAGTTTCTCAAAATGGAGAACTGTGACCAGAGGTGTTCCACAAGGATCTGTGCTGGGACCACTGTTTGTGATATACACAAATGATCTGGAGGAAGGTATAGGAGGTCTAATTAGCACATTTGCAGATCACACTAAGATTGGTGGAGTAGCAGAAACAGAAAGGGACTGTGAGAGAATGCAGCAGAATATAGAGAGATTGGAGAGTTGGGTGGAGAAATGGCAGATGGCATTCAATCTGGACAAACGTGAGGTGATGCATTTTGGAAGATCCAATTCAAGAGTGAACTATACGTTAAATGGAAAAGCTCTGGATAAAATTGATGTATAGAGAAATCTGGGTGTTCAGGTCCATTATACACTGAAGGTGGCAACATAAGTTGATAGAGTGGTCAAGAAGGCATGGCTTTCCTTCATTGGACAGGGTACTGAGTATAAGAATTGGTACGTCATGTTATAGTTGTACAGGACTTTGGTTTGGCCACATTTGGAATACAGCGTACAGTTCTGGTCATCACATTACCAAAAGGATGTGGTTGCTTTGGAGAGGGTGCAGAGGAGGTTCACCAGGATATTGCCTGGTAGGGAGGGCATTAGCAATGAAGTGATTAGATTAGATTCCCTACAGTGCGGAAACAGGCCCTTCAGCCCAACAATCCAAACTGACCCTCCGAAGAGTAACCCACTTCCCTCTGATTAATGCACTAACACTATGGACAATTTAACTTGGCCAATTCACCTGACCTGCACATCTTTGGACTGTGGGAAGAAGCCGGAGCACCCAGAGGAAACCCATGCAGACACGAGGAGAATGTGTTGAGTAGATTAGGATTATTTTCACTAGAAAGGCAGAGGTTGACAGGGACCTAATTAAGGTCTACAAAATCATGAGAGATATAGGCAGGGTGGATAGCAAGAAGCTTTTTTCCCAGAATAGGGGACTCATTACTATGGGTCAGGAGTTCAAGGTGAGAGGGGAAAAGTTTAAAAGAGATATGCGTGGAAGGTTCTTTACACAGAGGGTAGTCGGTACCTGGAACACATTGCCAGCAGAGGTGGTAGGGACGGAACGATAGATCTTAAATGACACTATCTCGATAGATACATGAATGGGTAGGGAGCGAGGAATACAGATCCTTGGAAAATAGGTGACATGTTTAGTTAGAGGATCTGGATCAGCATAGGCTTGGATGGCCAAAGGGCTTGTTCCTGTGCTATAATTTTGTTTTGTTTGTTCGTTGTTCTCACATCCAGATAAATGCACAATCCCTTGCATAGAGGACCTATATGCAAAGCTAGCTGAGGGAGCGGGGGTGCTGTTGTTCACAAAGCTGGACATGAGTCATGCATACCTGCAATTGCAGTTTGAGGAGGACTTTCTGAAGTGTACTGCAGACAATATCCATAAGGGTTTCTACCAATATACAAGATTGCCATTTGAGGTATCATCAGCCTGTGCCATTTTTCAGCCAATAACGGAGAACCTTTTACAAGGTCTGCGCATGGCCACTGTTTATCTGGATGACGTGCTAATAACAGGGAAGACCAATAAGAGAACTTTGGGAACTTGGGCATAGACCTTAGATTTTCTCAAGTCGGCAGTCACCTTAGAAGGGAAAATGTGTGTATTCCAGGCAGTGCAAGTGACCAAGTTGTGGTACCAGAGTTGACATGACCAGGTTACGAACATTGGAAGATAAAATGAGGGCAATCAAAGACCCATGCTCCACATCAGTACTGAAGCTTAGGTCTGTCCTTGGGTTATTATGGAGTGTTCATACGTAACCTGGCCTCCATCCTAGTCACTTGCTATTGAAAAAGTGTCATCCTTGGAAATGGGCTCATAGCCTTTACGTAAGTGAAGTAGCAGCTATCATCGTCTAAGGTATTGGCACAGTATGATCCCAAGTGAGATCTGTTGCTGACATGTGATGCCTCCCCACAATCGTAGCTTTGGCTCACAGATGGTCCAATGGAGAGTTATACCCATTAGTGTATGCTTCCAAGACTTGGCGGATGCAGAGTGCAAATATGTCTAGATAGAGAAGGAAGGTTTGGTGGCCATCTTTGGTGTGAGAAAGTCCAATATTACCTTGAAGGATGTAAATTTGTAATAGTGACAGACCACAAACCCATACTAGGGCTACTCAAAGAGGACAAGGACCTTCCATCATTAGCTTCAGGTTGAATTCATCAATGGTCTCTCATTCTAACTATACGATTACATGTTGAAACATCACCAGCGTCATCCAAGGGTTTCCAAAATTGGCGAGGAAGTTCTGTCTGGTGGCCATGATTGGAATCAGACATAGCCATGAAGGTGGGGTAGTGCTCAGAGTGTCAACAAAGACAAAAATTACCGCCAGCAGCTGTCCCACATACGCAGGAATGGCTGGGTAAACTGTGGACTTGGTTATGCTGGCCCTTTCATGATCTCAGCATTCTTAGTCATTGTTGCGGTTCTGTTTGCCGAGCTGGGAATTTCTGGTGCAGATGTTTCGTCCCCTGTCTAGGTGACATCCTCAGTGCTTGGGAGCCTCCTGTGAAGCGCTTCTGTGATCTTTCCTCCGGCATTTGTAGTGATTTGAATCTGCCGCTTCCGGTTGTCAGTTCCAGCTGTCCGTTGCAGTGGTCAGTATATAGGGTCCAGGTCAATGTGCTTATTGATTGAATCTGTGGATGAGTGCCAAGCCTCTAGGAACTTGCTCCCATTCCTAGATGTGATGGTAATGAGAACACCTAACGGAGAATTCACCACAAAGGTATACAGAAAGCCACACACACAGACCAAGTCCTGAACTACGAAAGCAACCACCCCAACACACACAAAAGAAGTTGGCACTGTTCAAAAGGGCCACAACACACTGCAGTACACCAGAACTGCAAAAAGAGAAAGAAGAACATCTATACAATGTATTTGCCAAAAACGGATACCCGCGCAATTTCATCAACAGATGCCTAAGGGAAAGACAATGGAACGAGGACATGCCACAACCCAAAGGACTAGCCACACTACCATACATCAAGAGCATTTCTGAACTGACAGCCAGACTACTGCGACCACTAGGACTCATAACAGCACACAAACCAACAGCCAACTCAGACAACAACTCACCAGGACAAAGGACCCGATACCCAGCATGAGCAAAACCAATATAGTGTACAAAATCCCATGCAGGGACTGCACAAAACACTACAAAGGACAAACAGGAAGACAGCTAACGATCCGCATCCATGAACACCAACTAGCTACGAAACGACACGACCAGCTATCCTTAGTAGCCACACACGCAGAGGACAAGCAACATGAGTTTGACTGGGACAACACTACTATTATAGGCCAAGCCAAACAGAGAACAGCCAGGGAATTCCTAGAGGCTTGGCACTCATCCACAGATTCAATCAATAAGCACATTGACCTGGACCCTATATACCGACCACTGCAACGGACAGCTGGAACTGACAACCGGAAGCGGCAGATTCAAACCACTACAAATGCCGGAGGAAAGATCACAGAAGCGCTTCACAGGAGGCTCCCAAGCACCGAGGATGTCACCTAGACAGGGGACGAAACGTCTGCAACACAAATTTCCAGCTCGGCGAACAGAACCACAACAACGAGCACCCGAGCTACAAATCTTCGCACAAACTTTGAATTCTTAGTCATTGCGGACACCCACTGAAAGTGGCTGGACATGCACAGAATTCATTCATCAAACACAGGGACAACAATAAAAAAGCTGCGAGCCTATTCTGCCATACACGGACTCCCAGAAGTGTTGGACACAGATAATGGGCCATCATGTGCCAGCAGAGAATTCAAGTACTTGCTAAAGTAGAATGGCATTCATCACATAAGGACAGCTCCATACCATCCATTGTCCAATAGTCTGGCAGAAAAAGCAGTCCAAACTTTGAAGGCAGGCTTAAAGAAAGAGCCTACAGCTTCACCCAATAGCAAATTATCCTGGTTCCTGTTTAGTTATTGGATCATCCCTCATCCAACTACGGAGATAGCTCCAGCAGAGGTGCTAATAGGGAGCAGACTCTGCACCAGGTTAAGTCTGATCTTCCCAGACCTGGGGGCGGAGGAAATGGCATCAGGAATGTTATGCGGAGTTTCTCTTTTATCTCTTGCCTTGTGTCTTGTCTCTCTACATACTTTTGGAGTTAAGCAGCTGCCTAGAACACTGGACTTCTCCGACATCAATCTGAGCCATGAATTAATTTAGAGTCTTAGTGTCCTACAGCATGGAGACAGGCCCTTTGGCCCAAACTGGTCCACGCCATCCAAAATATCCATCCACTCTAAACCCATCTCCCTGCATTTGGCCCATATCCTTCTAATCCTTTCCTAGCAATGTATTTGTCCAAACTTCTCTTAAATGTTAAGGTACCACCTCAACCACTTCTGCAAGCAGCTCATTTCATGTGCATACCACCCTCTGTTTAAAAAAAAAGTTGCCCCTCAGGTTCCTTTTGTTCTTTCCCTTCTGAGGTCATGTTGCAGTTGTATAAGATCGGAGTCCTGAAGTCATGTTGCAGTTGTATAAGACTCTGCTGCCGCCGCATCTGGAGTATTGTGTGCAGTTTTGGTCGCCATACTATAGGAAGGATGTGGAGGCACTGGAACTGGTGCAGAGGAGGTTTACCAGGATGTTGCCTGGTATGGTAGGAAGATCGTATGAGGAAAGGCTGAGGCACTTGGAGCTGTTTTCATTGGAGAAAAGAAGGTTTAGGGGTGCCTTGATAGAGGTGTACAAGATGATTAGGGGTTTAGATAGGGTTGACCATGAGAACCTTTTTCCACGTACGGAGTCAGCTATTACGAGGGGGCATAGCTTTAAATTAAGGGGTGGTAGGTATAGGACAGATGTTAGGGGTAGATTCTTTACTCAGCGAGTTGTGAGTTCATGGAATGCCCTGCCAGTAGCAGTGGTGGACTCTCCCTCCTTATGGTGATTTAGACGGGCATTGGATAGGCATATGGAGGATAGTGGGCTAGTGTAGGTTAGGTGGGCTTGGTTCGGCGCAACATCTAGGTCCAAAGGGCCTGTACTGCGATGTATTTTCCTATGTTCTATGTTCTAATTGATGCCCTCTAGTCCTCGATTCCCCAAACCTGGGAAAAGACTGAGTGCATTCACCCTTTCCATGCTTCTCATGATCTTATGCACTTCTAAGTTCCTCCTTCAGTCTCCTACACTCGAAAGAAAGAAGTCCTAGCTTGTCCAACTTTTTTCCTATAACTCAGACCCTTGAGGACAGGCAACCACTTTGTAAATTTCTTCTGCACTTTTTCCAATTTTTAATAACATCCTTCCTATAGCAAGGTGACCAGAGCTGACCACAATACTCCAAATGCAGCGTCACCAACATCCTGCACAACTGCAATATAAGTTTCCAACTTCTATACTTAATATCCTGACTGAAGGCCAGTCTGTCAAGAGCTTTCTTTACTGTCCTGTCTACCTGTGACTCCACTTTCAGAGAACCATGTACCTTAACTCAAAGGTCCCTTTGTTCCACTACACTCCTTAAGGTTTTACCATTCACCATGAAACTCCTACCTTGATTTGACTTTCCAAAATGCAAGACCTCACACTTATTTATATTAAACACCATTTGTCATTTCTTAGCCCACTTCCCCAGTTGATCAAGACCCTGCTGCAATTTCTTGTAACCTTTCTCACTGTCCACGATATTGCCTATTTTAGTGCCATCTGCAAACTTAGTAATCATGCCTTGTACATTTTCATCTAAATCACTGATATAGATAATAAGCAGCAATGGACCTAGCACAACGCCTGAGGCACTCCATTAGTCACAGGCTTCCAGTCTGACAAACATTCTTCCACTATTACCTTCCATTATTATCCTCTATTTCCTACCAGCAAACCTGTTGTGTATCCAATTTGGCAGCAACCCTTCAATTCCATGCGATCTAACTTTCCCAAACAGTCTATCATGTGGAACTTTATCAAAGGCCATATAGACCATGCCTACCACCCTGCCCTCGTCACATCCTCAGAGAACTCTAACACATTTGTGAGGCATGATCTTCCATGCTCAATGCCATGCTGACTCCTAATCAAGGGCCATCTTTCCAAATTTCTACAGCTTTATTTGTCCTATTCATAGTTACACATACTTAGAATAATAAGCTAGAGGTTATTATTTTTGAGGTTTTGCTTTTTGATTTTGTTTCCATGTTCTTATACTTGTCATTCAAAATCTCTTTCTTTCTTCCTATGACATTGGTACCTATATTGGGCATGACGACTGGACTTCCGCCAGACACTCAAAGTTCATCTTGAGCCCAAAACAGATATTCAGAACCCTATGAGCAGGAAGTTCTTCTGGACTCTTTGTCTTTGTTGCAGAGAATAGAGTCAATTCCTGTAACTATACTGTCTCCTACTGCCAATATATTCCCTTTTTGTTCTCCCACTCCCTCAAATGGCATCCTGTACCACAGTACTATAGTCAGTTTGCTCATCAATTTTGCTGCCCGCCACTCTCATCCTATTTGCCTTTAATGTGCACCGAAATTGTTCTCAATGAAAAATCACTGAAACCATGTTTCCACTTCCTTTGTAAGATTTATGTACATCAACACATGCACACAACTCCTTTTTTTCCACTATATTCTCTGAATATTTATTTTTGATTAGTTTTGGAAAAATAACTATGATTAATTTTGGATTTGAATTTCCTTCACCAATTATCTCCCCTGCTGCACACCCCATCTCTCAGAGTATACTTCACCACCATTACTGTAGATGATCTTCTAATTTCAATCTTGTTCCTCTCTGTAGTTCTATTTCTACCTACCTAGCTTAGCATTTCCCATTTTGTTCCCTCACGCCCTTGATATTCAGTTCTTATTGCTGGTTGTCCCTGTTGCCACTATTATGTTGACACTTACATGGACATTTTCTGGTCCAACCTTTAGACACTTCTTCACAATCTGCCTAACTATATGTTCTCCTGGGGCATGGTGGAAATGTGCAGGTGTTCTACTAACCTAAGCTACGGGAGTATCTCATATCCCACTGAGGCTACTCTGTAAGATTCTGCAAGGTGTCAAATAGTGAATGGATGATGTAGTATTGAATAGTATTGTTGAGGCTTCCTGAGAACATTGCAAAGACCCTCAAAATATCACTCCGTCACAAATTGATAATCATCGATGGGAAACAATCTTTTTCTCTTCTTGAATTTTGTTGATAGGTATTCACTTTCTCTTGTTCAGTATGTGAATGACTAAATGTTGCTCTACCACCCCACTCCATCATCCTTCATCGCCTGCTTGGTTTTGAGCGGTGAAGCTGCTGGAAATAATGGTAGTTGATGGGGCTGTAGCTAATACACATCATCTAGATCTTTTTTGATCAAAAACACATAAGTAATTGTCCAGACTGAATTTTAACTTCATTCACCTTGCTCAATATGAAGCAATTAGAGTTAAACCTGGCCTCAAAATCAGATCAAGTAGAATACTTGGTGCTCCCATTATGCTTTCTTAGCTGCCATTTGAATTTCATTGTGAATGTCCTTGACATCTACAGCAAACAGTATTTCTACAGCTCCATCCAGGTCTCCTCCTATCGCTTTATTGAATGCATATTGATAGAATCTTTTGTTCTTTTTTTTTTCTTGTTTGCTTATCCACCTTCCTAAACTCATCATAGGCATGTTTGTACTTTTACTCCACACAAGACACAGAAGGCATCAACAATTTACCTGTACAATCAAGCATGAAGACTTTCAGAAAATATAGTTGAAGGAGAATGTCAATTTCAGGAAGTAAATCACTGAATGAATCATACACCAAGACAATTTTTCCTGATTAACTGAAAGCTTCTGCTAACTCTACAGACATCACAAAAATGACTGTGCATGAGTCTTGAAAAGCTGTTGGAAGGTACCAATGAGCAATGAGTTGAAAAGGTAAAATATAAGCTTACATTTTCTTCTTTTTCTTCAAGTTTAGTGTCTGCTATTTGATCTTGTTGCTTTAATGTCTTCTCCAGAGCTTTAAGCTCTTCTCTACATAAATAATCAAAACACAAATATATATTTACTGATCCAGAATCTGGAGTAAATAAAAGCATAACCACCCGCACTTTTAAAAAAAAAATGCAGTGCCATCAGATTTTGAGGGTATGGACTTTGTAACAATAATACAAATAATTATACTACTGAACATTGTTGATTTTTTTGAAAGTATTAACCCATTAATTATTCTAATAGGATCTTACTTCTGCTGATTATTTTGTTTTTTAAGTTTTTCTATCTCTTCCTGTGCTGATTCTTCTTTCTGTTCAATGATCTAATGTTAAAAATACAAATAACGCGTCACAAGATTTTCAGCGACAAAGCACATAAAACATAAAATAGACACTATGAATTTATAATAAATATAACCCAATGAGATTTTCAAATAGAAAAAATTTGTGTATGGATTAAAAAAAACAGGAAATGGTACTTACGTTGGAACTATGAGGCAAGAGACCAGAAAGATCACATGACAAGGAGGAGAGTGACAGCAAGTGATAATGAAGGTGAATATGAATTGGAGAAATTTTGTTTTACTTCATGTGTTGGCTGCACTGACTAGTCCATTATTCATGGAGGGTGGCATTGAGCGGTGTTCTTGGAAGTACTGTAATTTTTTGGGGTGTAGGGAGACCCAAAATCTAATCAGGAAGACAGTTTCAGGATTTTGACCCAGTGATAGTGAAGAAATACTAATAGTTTCAAATCCTTAGTGTTTAGCTTAGAGAAGAACTTGGAGGTAGTGATGTTTTAATGCATCCACTGCTCTTGTCCTTCTTGGGCAGAAGCCACAGCTTTGCAATGTGCTTTTGAAGAAGGCTTGGTGACCTTGGTGCCACAGAACAGTGATGGCGAAATGAGTAAATGTTAATGGTAATGAATGGGTGGCAATCCAGTCACTGCTTTGTTCTGAATGGTGTCAAGCTACTTGAGTGCAGTTTGGAGCTGCGCCCATCAAGCATGTGGAACATTTCCCATTATAGTCCTGCCTTGTGGCTTATAGATGATGGACAGGCTTTGGGATGATAGGAGAAACACCATCCCTGGAGTTCCTAGTCTCTGACCTGCTCTTGTTGTCACCGTATTTATGTAGCTGGTCCACTTTAGTAGTATGTTGATACTGAGGGATTCAGTGATGGTAATGTCATTGAATAAATGGAAAGATGTTTAGACTGATTCTTGATTGAGATGGTCATTGTCGAGCCCTTTTGTGACATGAATGTCACTTGCAACTTCTCAGTCCAAGCCAGAGTGATTGTTTAGGTCTTGCGGCACATGGGCAAAAACTGTTTCAGTATTTGAGGAGTCATGCATTGCACAATCAGCAATGAGCATCCCCACGTCCAAACTTATGATGGAGGGAAGGTCACTGATGAAGTTGCTGGTTGGGCCTAGGGAACTATAATGAAGAACTCCTGCAGTGCTGTTATCATGGGACCAAAATCATCGACCTCTGACAAAGGCAACCATCTTCAATTGTGGCTAGGTATAATTCCAAGCACCAGAGAGACTTTCCCCACCCGATTCCAGATGGCTCCAGATTTGTTTGGACTGTTTAGATATTGAATCACTCCAATCTCTCCCCAGGAGTTCAGCTTCTTTGACCCTAATGTCTGTAAAAAGGTCAGGAGCTCAGTGACCCTGGTAGAACCCAAATGAGCTTCAGAGAGCAGGTCACTGTTGAACAAATGTTACTTGATAACACTGTCAACAACTCCTACTATCACTTTGTTTGTAATCAACAATAGACAGGAGTGTCATGGTGGCTCAACGGTTAGCACTGATGCCTCACAGCACCAGGGACCTGGGCTCGATTCCAGTCTTGGGCAACTGTCTGTATAGAGTTTGCACGTTCTCCCCAAGTCTGTCTGGGTTTCCTTCCATAATCCAAAGATGTGCAGGCTAGGTGAATTGGCCATACTAAATTGCCCATAATGTTCAGGGATGTGTAGGTAAGGGAATTTCTCAGGGGAAATGTAGAGCAGTAGGGGAATAGGTCTGGGTGGGATACTCTTCGGAGAGTCGGTGTGGACTTGTTGGGCCAAATGGCCTGTTTCCTCACTGTAGGGATTCTCTGATTGAATACACTGATTGGGTGGTTGGCGTTTTCTTGTTTATATGACAGAGTCCATTTGTGCAATTTTCCACATTCATAGGACAAGCCTGTGCTGTAGCTGGAGAAGGCCAGCTCTGTCAAGAGCGCAGTGATAGGTGGGGGAAATTTTGAACATGTGGCAGGTGGTAATCAACAGGAGGTTTCCTTTCCCATAAATAAATGTTTTATTTAGTTTTAATGGGGTCCAGACAAAATGTTAAGGAGTCCCAGGACATCTCCTCCCCTACAGAATACTGCTGTGCTGCCAATTCTGGTTGAGGATGAGATAGGACATAAGCAGGGATGTTCATGGTACAATTTTGTGAATATGACTAGCTTGTGAGCATACCTATTAACTTTGGCATAAGCCCCCAGATGTTAATAAGCAACTTAGAGCCCATGCTTTTCACATAAATGTAATGGGCACTTAGAAACATAGAAAATAAGACCTGTAGGGTTTTGAGCCCTTCCTCCCCCATGCAATATGATCATAGATGATCATCCAACCCATTACCCTATTCATGCTTTCACCCCATACGATTTGATTCTTTTAGCCCTAAGAACACTATCTATTGCTTTTGTGGAAACATTTAATCCACAGACTCACCACTCTTCAGGAGAAGAGATTTCTCCATATTTCAGTTTGACTCAGTCAGTCATCAGGAACATCCTTCCTCCATTTACTCTGTCTAGTCTTGTTAGAATTTTATAGGTTTCTATGAGATCCCCCTCATTCTTCAGTGAATAGAGACCTTACCAATCCAGTCTCCCTGCACACATCAGTCCTGTCATTCCAGAAATAAATCTGGTAAATCTTCGTTGCACTCTCTCCACAGACTGAACATCCTTCCTCAGATAAGGAAATCAATACTGCACATAATACTTCAGGCATGGTCTCACCAAGGCCCCATTCAATTGTAGCAATATATCCCTGCTGCTTTATTCGAATCCTCTTGCTGTGAAGGTTAACATATTCTTTACCTTCACTGCCTACTGCATATGTATGCTTGTTTTCAGCAACTGTTTACTTGGACATCCAGGTCTCATTGGACCTCCCCTTTTCCCAATCTATTCAGATAATAATCTGCTTCCCAATCTCACTAACAAAGTGGCTAAGCTCACATTTATCCAAATTATACCTCTGCCATGGATTTATCCACTCATTCAACTTGTTCAAATCAGACTGAAGTATCTCTGATTCCTCCTCAACCAGTTGTGCTATCTGCAATTTTTTTTACATGGCACCAGTAGATCATTTTGAAGCATCTGATGGTCCTTGCCTCTGCTTCCACTGCAGCACCGGCAGAGTTCATCTTATTTGTCAGAATTGCAGTGAAAGCTCAGAGGTTCTTGGCTGCTGGCATGCAGGTGCAGAAAAATGCTATTGTGGATGTGGAACTCAAATGTAATGACGCACAGGGTGTCACTGTAATCTTGCAGTCATGCTTCAGCAGATGACAAAAAATTCTGAGGTGTTGCTATATGGCAGTAGCTGTGCTACCCTGTTTCCTCTTAGGATGACAACATTTGTGTTCCAAACACTCAATTAATGCCATTATTGATGCCTCATAGCCCAGACTTTCCAACCTCTATCAAGGTGAGTGCAGTCCAAAGCTAGGTCCTCAAAGCACAGATGTACTTGAAGGCTTTCTGCAAGGCTGTTTGTTGTCCCTACCAGAGAAATTTAACAGCTTTCAGCCATACATGCTGCAGGCACTGGTAGTGCATTGCGTAAGAATAATAGGTCAAACAAGCACACCTGCAAGACAGGCATTAAGGTAATACATAAGATGATTACTGCATTTTCATCTAGCATTGACATATTTCAGGATTAAATTACTATGTGAAGATTATTGCTTCTGGCCTATTAAATGATGTAGGCAAATGGATCACTGTCAAGTAGGTTAGGGTTTTACAGTAATAGCCAAAGAACGGAAGGTACAGCTAGGAGCAGGTGTTGTGTCACAGGGGTTAGTGTTGGGACTCAACTGTTTACTATTTATATAAATTACTTAAATAAAGGGACCAAAAGCACAGAAACTAACTTTGTTGATTAATACAAAGATAGGTAGGTAACTAAGTTGCTAAAAGGACACAAAGATGCTACTAAGAGATATCGATAGGTCAAGTATGGGCAAAAATCTGGCAAATGGAGTATAAATGTGAGAAATGTGAAACAGGCCATTTTGGCAGGAAGAATAAAAAAGTTATTATCTAAATGGTGAGAAAGTACAGAGCTCTGAGTTGCAGAGGGACCTAGGTATTTTTGTGAATGAATTACAAATGGTTAGTATTCAGATATAGCAAGTAATTTGGAAAGGTAATAGATTCATTCATTTATTGTGATAGATTTTGAATACAAAAGTAGGGAGTTTGTGCTTTAATTACACAGGGCATTGGTAAGATCACATACAGATTATTGTTCAAAATATTGGTCTCTTTATTTAAGGAAGGATGTAAAAGTATTGGAAGCAGTTCAGAGATGGTTTATAAGATTGATATCAGAAATGATGGTTTGGACAGGTTAAACTTGTATCCACTGCAGTTTAGAAGAATTGATGTAACTTGATTGAAACATAAGATCCTGAGAAGTCTTCACAGGGTGGATGAAGCAAGGATTTTTTCAAATTGTGACAGAATCTTGAACTAAGGGTCATTGTTTAAAATTAAGGGGTTGCCCAGAGATAAGGAGAATTTTTTTTTCTCAGAGGTATGTGGGTTCATGGCATTCTCTTCATAAATATGTGGTGGAAGAAGGATCTTTAGATATGTTTAAGGCAGAGGTGGATGGTTTCATGATAAGGTTTTGAAATATTTTCAGAGAAGATAGGACAGTGGAGCAATTAAATTAGACATGATCTTACTGAGTGGCAGAGCAGACTCGAAGAGCTGAGTGGCCTATTTCTACGCCTAATTTATGTATTTGGCAAGGTGGCCAGATGAACACTGGTGCATTGTTTAAGACTGGGGAGAAGGAAATCGTCCTGTTCAGCCATTTGAATATTGGCAGCTCTCAAGCATGGCACCTTCTTCCAGACTGAAGAGATGGGAGGCTGAAGGTTGGGGATTCACAGCCTAAAATGCAGCCTCACCCTGACCTTTTCAAACCTTTAACTTGCCTCTATTACTCATAGCATTCTCCTGAACATGAATCAATAATAAAAATTAACAAAATAAACTTTCTAAACCAAATGTACAATTCACCATAGTGCATATAAATGCAACATATCAACTTTATAGATTCTCCCAGTGTCTATTACCTTTGTGACTTTGTCTGTTCTGGTAATACAGTGCAATGCTATTTCAATAGATGTTACGTGGCTGGTAGAAAGCTGCTGGCTCTCCATGTAAGAGACTGCTGATTCTCTTGGAGGTTGACCATGTACAGCTATGGACTACAAGTTAACGTTCATTGACTTTGACCATTCTTAGTCAATGAAGTCATTTGAACTTTTTGTGGTACTGCACCTAAGTCATACAAACATATACAAATTAGGAGTAGCATTAGGCTACCCGTCCCTTGCTCAACCAAGGCAATATTGCAATGAGACCAGTGTTACACTGGAAAATCTTGGAGGTTGCTTTTGCCCAAACTTGTACTATTAATAAGTTATTTTTCATATAGAATGTGGTTCACAACAATCCCTACCAAATACTTCAGCCTCAGTGTACGTATCCTTTAACATGTAAAGGCTGGCTTTAGTGGCATTAGCTTGCCTCAGCCCCTGTTGAGGAGGCATTGTAAGGGACCATATATTTTTCCTTTTTGAACCAGAACTGGATAGGAAATAAGATGCTGTTATTTTGATCGAGTACCACAAGAACTCTGCAACTTAACAAATCATGTGGTGCATATCTTCAGCTCTACAAGACAATGTTGTTTTTGGAGAGGTCATATTGTTACAATGAGACAGAGTGGCACCAGGAGTTCGAATCATAAAGTCATACAGCACAGTAATAAGCTCTTAAACTAAGGTTGCTTAATTGCAGAATTAGGATTGGTGGAACTGCAGTTTGTCACAGACTTGTGACAGCATTGTAGGTGGAAACATCCAGAGCTAGCAAAAACATCCCTCCCTTCCCTCTGGGTGAGTGAAAGAAGATCAAAACTTAGATTAAAGAATTCTAATCCAAGTAAATATCAAAGTCTACCCAATCAATTACGAATCAGAGAATTACTATCACTCTATAGACAAAACTGCCATCATTGCTAAATTTTTTTAAAAATTGAGCAACAACACATCTTGTACATACAGTTGATTGACAAAAGTAGTTCTCCTTATGTATATTTTTCCACCCATAATTGTGTCAGACTGTGACACCAGGTCTTTTGTTTGTCTTATTCTTGAATGAGTTTGTACTTAGGATTGTACCATTGAGTTGCGTGGTCGATAAGTAATCCTTTTTCTCTGGCATGTATTTGGGAATCAGTGTCTACACAATAAATAGTTATTTTACTGTTAATGATGAACTTGGCGCTGATTTTGTTCTGAATACAGTTAGTCAGGCAAATTGAGTTGAAGATATTTTCGAATATTCCTAATCAACCTCTTCAGACATATTATTACACTTCTCTGGAGCACATGATGTGGAGTAGCTGGTGTTGGACTGGGGTGGACAAAGTTAAAAGTCACACAACATAGGCTATAGTCCAACACACAACACACTCTCTCACACTTGCTCACTCAGTCTCTCTCTTTTTCATGCATGCACAGACACATCTACGTCTATGGAGTGAATTTGTATTTGCAGAATTATGTTTGCAGATATTCTATTTTGCTCAAAAAGTGCACAATCTGCAGGCAGTCGATCCATGTAATATTTTATAAATTTCACTTTGGAAATAGAACCAGTCTGACTCAAGACTAGATAGACAGACTCGAACCTCACACCTTTAATGCATTGTCTGAGCTAAGATGTTACCTTTCTTTTAAATAAAACCTTAAGTTATCTTGAGAATGTGACTTAAAAGAAGTTCTGGGATTTACATATTAATGAACCGAAACCCTCAACCCATTCTAAAAGATGAAAGACTTAACAGCAATCTAGGCTTGTTCAATATATCACTTCAGTTGCATGATACTATAATCTTTTGCCTTAAATTCTGTGTCTTGTGGTCCTGCTCCATAGCTACCTGAAGGAGCCCTGCTCTGAACTCTAGTGCTTTCAATTAAATCTGTTGGACTATAACCTGGTGCTGTGTGATTTTTATCTCTGGAGCAGTAAGACTTGAATTTATATCTCCTGCATCAGAGAGAGGGACACAATCACTACACTACAAGAGCCTACCTCAGTTGTTTAATTGGGTGTGCACGCATTTGTCACAGCTTATGGAATATTGAGGCTCAATTACCAGTGGAATCTTCCCTATATAGTCAAAACACATGATTTAAAAAAAATACATGCCGATTATTTATTAAGTCTTAAATAATTTTTGGACACCACAAAAATCTGGGATTGGCAGTAAATTCCTGATGTAGGGCATATGCCCGAAATGTCGATTCTCCTGTTCCTCAGATGCTGCCTGGCCTGCTGTGCTTTTCCAGCACCCCACTCTCGACAGCTGCAACAAATCACTTGCTAATTATGTTACCTACTTCCAGTTTTCTTTGAAGATCTTTAATTTCTGCATTTCTGTTATTTAGGTCATGTGAAATAGTTTCATTCTCTGCTAACAGGATATTGTAATCCGAAAACAGCTTTTCATGTTTTTTTCTGGGAGAAAAGAAACAGAAATGTTAAAAGCTGCTTTCCATAGTTCAGTTGGTAATAACATAACAGAATTAGTCATTATTGATTGAAATTTGACAATTCTCTTGATTTACATCAGTTCACAGCTAAATGATGTAGCATTAATTCTATAAATAGCAAAATGTAAATTGTGGCAATTCCTTGTAACTGATTTCATTTGAAGGTGTAGAAAACATACAGGTATAAACAAAAATATTACTTTGAAATCAATTAATAAGCCCAGATACAGAGACATGCATTTAATGCTGGACACTGTCAGCTACCATATACCATTATTAGTCAGAAATTGTCAGCTACAGCCACAGATTTGCCTCCCACCTGCTTGTTAACAGAATATGAACAGAACACTGCATTCTAATTCCCGATTTTGGAATAGGACCAGATGCTGGCCCTGCTTCCTGCGGGGCATTGAAGCAGAACACACCTGAAAGTTCTGTTGGTCACACTTACATTATCAGGTGATAGTGCAGGAGAATGCTAAGCAGGAGAATTGGTCAGCCTGTATAACTCTTTGGTGTAGGCCGTTAGTAGATGGAACCTGAGGCTACAAAGTTTGGGCTAAATTAGGAACAGAAATCAGAGATCATTGAGACTTATTCTAAGAGCAGGAGACCAGATAAAAGGAACAGGAGTGGGCATGCAGCTGATAGGGACCCACAAAACCTGTCAAGATAACATGGAATTCCCTTAAATCTGAGGAGCTCTGAGAAGATGGAGAGACATTTTTCATTCAAGATGACAAAGTAACCTGGTTCAATTGTGCCAGGAAATACAGTAAGAGCTATGAGTGCTCCAACTTTAAACTTTGGTTTTCATTGTGCTTTGAGGTCAGTTGTTAAGCTCAAGTCCAGTTTGCAAAAATGCATTCCACATGTTTAAATCCTGCATTATATCGTTTTATAGATTCTAAACTGCCAATTCATAGACATGGTGGATAACAACAGGATCAATTACCTTGCTTTCGGTTTAAAGAACTTGTGGACAGGTTTGGCTTTTCCAATTGATGCTTGTATTGGTGATGATACAGAGCGTGTACATCTTTGCTAATCCGTTATCTTCACGGATTAACCCAGCTGATTTTCTAGAGTTAGTTCATTAGCATAAAAATCAATAATTTCCTGATGAAGGCATGTCAGCGAATTAGAATGTGAGATGGGGACTGGGGTGAACGTGGACTGGAGTTAAATAAATTGGACTACTATAGAAGATAACAACTAATACTAACTGAAACAAAATAATGTAGCAGTCATAACAGTGTGTGAAGAAGCTGAGAATACCTGGCAGCCAGAAGGCCAGTCAGGAATACTTGTCGGTTACCATTGGAGCAACGTTTTTGGCACATAATAGAAGAGAACAACTTTAGTTTCATTGAGGCCACATAAAAGCAGTTGGTTGAAAGTATTTGAACTAATTTCAAAAAGTCAACTACAAACAAAATGCAGGCGAGAAGTAAAATAATAACTTGAACGGGCAAGATGGGTGACTCATTAACCCTAGTTTCGGTGACTCTTAACATTGCAGCATTGGTAATGAAGGATCATAGACAGGCCACAAGTGTGCCATTTACACAAGGGCTTTTCAAAGGCCCACTTACACATCATTTCTCAACCCTCAATCTGCTATTAGCTTTAATGTCTGCACGCTGTCGCTAGTCATGAATCTGTTACATCAAGTGACTTTGTTCTCCAAATCACAGGCCATCCTGATGTGGACATATATTCATAGTCCTTCACTGTTTGAGTAGAAAGTGAGGTCAAGAGACACTCTATTGTTGATCCGGGAAAAGGGAGAAAGAGTAAGGACTGAGGTGGGGAAATGGGTTGGACATTGCTGATGGCCCTATTAACTAGAGGGAGAATCCTCAGGTAAGGATGAAGGAGGCCATGTGTGAGGTACCCTGTTGGAAGTGGCATCATCAGAACAGACGTGATGAAGACAGATAAAATGGTGGCATGAAATAGAGTCTTTGCATGAAGTGGGGTGTGAGGAAGTGTAGTTGAGGTAATGATGGGAGTCAGTGGGCTTGTATTGAATATTGGTGGACAGCTTATCCCCAGAAATGGAAACAGTGAAATCTTCTTCGTTGTCCTTGCCTTTAAGCCTCTAGGTCTCAATATTAAATTCTGCAACTTGAGACCCTGACCTCTTGATGTCAGTGCTCTATTTTTCTCAGACTCTCTCCTGCCTCTGCCACTAAAGAGTCATAGAGATATACAGCACAGAAACAGACCCTTCAGTTCAACTCATCCATGCCGAACAGCTATCCTAAATAAATCTAGTCTTATTTGGCCCATTTACCTCTAAACCCTTTCTATTCATATATCCATCCAGATGCCTTTTAAATGTTGTTATTGTACCAGCCTCTGCCACTTTCTCTGGTAACTCATTCCATACATGCACCACCCTCTCATTCAAAAGGTTGCCCCTTAGATCCCTTTTAAATTTTTCCCCTCTTGCCTTAAACGTATGACCTCTAGTTTTAGACTCTCCCACCCCAGGGGAAAGATCTTGTCTATTTAACCTATTCATGCCCCTCATGATTTTGTAAACCTCTAAAGTTAACTCTTGGCTTCCAACACTCTCGGGAAAACAGCCCCAGCCTTTTCGGTCTCTGTTTATATCTCAAACCCTCCAACCCTGGCAACATCCTTGTAAATCTTTTCTGAACCCTTTCAAGTTTCACAACATCTTTCCGAAAACAGGGAGACCAGAATTGAATGCAGTATTCCAACAGTGGCCTAACCAATGTCCTGTACAGCCGTAACATGACCTTCCAACCCCTATACTCAGTGTGCTGACCAATAAAGGCAAGAATACAAAATGTTTTCTTCACTATCCTGTCTACCTGTGACTCAATTTTTAAGGAACTATGAATCTGCACTCCAATGTCTCTTTGTTCAGCAACACTCCCCATGACCTTCTCATTAAGTGTATAAGTCCTGCCCTGATTTGCCTTTCCAAAATACTGCACCTCACATTTATCTAAATCAAACTCCATCTGCCATTCCTCAGCCCACTGACCCATCTGATCAAGATCCTGTTGTGCTCTGAGGTAACCTTCTTTGCTGTGCACTACACCTCCAAATTTAGTGTCATCTACAAACTTACTAACTATACCTCCCATGTTCACATTCAAATCATTTATCTAAATGATGAAAAGCAGTGGACCAAGTACCGATCCTTGTGGCACACCACAGGTCACAGGCCTCCAGTCTGAAAAGCAACCCTCCACCACCCTTTGTCTTCTACCTTTTAGCCAGTTCTGTATCCAAATGGCTAGTTCTCCCTGTATTCCATGTGATCTAACCTTGTTAACCAGTCTACCACGAGGAACCTTGTCGAATGCCTTACTCAAGTCCATTTAGGTCATGTCCACCTGCCTGGCCTCATCAATCCTCTTTGTTACTTCTTCAAAAAAGTCAATGAAGTTAGTGAGACATGATTTCCCACGCACAAAGCCATGTTGACTATCCCCAATCAGTCTTTGCCTAGCAATATGTTTGTAAATTCTGTCCTTCAGGATTCCCTCCAACAACTTGACCACCAGTGATGTCAGGCCCATTGGTCTATGGTTCCCTGCTTTTACTTAGCACCTTTTTTCAAGACTGGCGCCCCGTTAGCCAACCTCCTGTCTTCCGGCACCTCACCTGTGACTATCGATATCCAAATCTCAACAAGGGACCCAGCAATCACTTCCCTAACTTCCCACAGAATTCTAAGGTACACCTGATCAGGTCATGGGGATTTATTCACCTATATGCATTTTAAGACATCCAACACCACCTCCTCTGTAATATGGACATTTTTCAAGATGTCACCATCTATTTCCCCACATTCTGTATCTTCCATGTCTTTCTCCACAGTAAACACTGATGCAAAGTACTTGTTTAGTATTTTCCTCATCTCCTACAGTTCCACACATAGGCTCTCTTGCTGATCTTTGAGGGGTCCTATTCTCTACCTAGTTATCCTTTTATCCTTAATGTATTGAAAAATTCCTTTGGATTCTCCTTAACAAAAAGGAGGACCCAAAACTGCTCACAATATTCCAAACACAGTCTGACCAGAGCTTTCTGTAATGTTTTTCTATTTAAATAATATTCAGCTTCACTTTTTTTTCCTCCTAAAATGCACAGTCTCACATTTTTCCACATTATGTTGCATCTACCAAGTTTCTGCCCGTTCACTTAATCTGTCTATATCCCTCAGAAGACTGTATCAGTCTCATCAGTTGCCTTCCCATCTATTTTTGTATCCTCTGCAAGTACATTCACTTTCATCGTCCAAGTTATTAATACATATTAAATAATTCCTGCTTCTGTATTGTAGCCATCTTAAAATAAATGCTATCATTGCATTTTCCTTTCGTCGTACTTTGTCTCCTATTTGCAAGACGAGAAGTTTGGATCCAGTTTGCCATCTTGCTTTGGATCCATTGGGCTCTTACCTTTGAACCAGCCTTCCATGTGGAACTGTATCAAAGGCTTTAATGGAGTCCACATCAACTGCACTATCCTCATCAATATATTTAGTCACTTTTTCAAAAATGTCAATTAAATTTATCAGACTTGATCTCACTCTAACAAATCCTCACCAGCCCAAGTGAAAGCCCCAGTGACAACGCTTGTGAATACAGGTGAGAAGTATTCATTTAAGATCTCACCTACATACTCTGACTTCTTAAATATTGTGAGGGCTCTGCCCCATCACCCTTTCAGGCAGTGAGCTCCACGATAACTCCCACCTTTTGAGTGAAAAAGGTTTATTTTTGTAAATACTCTCTAATCCTCCTGGCCCTTACTTTAAATGTATGCTCCCTTGTGTTTGCTCTCTGCACTAAGGGTAACCATTTCTTCCTACTTACTGTCCCTATACCACTCATAATTTTCTATACCTCTATCAGGATTCCCCACCTGCTCCACAACCTCAACCTTATTTGCTGTAAGGAGAACAAACCAATTTTCTCTTGTCTCTCTTCTTAGTTAAAATGCTGCAGTCCAAGCAACATACTAATCTACTTTCTTTGCATCTTCTCCAGTGACATTATATTATTCCTGTAGTGTAGAGACCAGAAGTGAACAGATTATTTTATACAGCTCCAACACAATTTCTCTCAGCTTGCATTCAATTCCTTAATTAATAAAGGCAAGTATTGCACATGACTTCATAATCATCTTATCGAACTGCACTACTGCCTTCAAGAACCGATTGAGAGGCACACAAAGGTGCCTCTGATCATTTGTACTTCCCAAGGCCCTACCACTAGCCTTATTTTCCATGCTTTGTTAGGCCTGCTAAAAGGCATCACCTTGTCATCTGCAAAGTTACTGATCATGGCTCCCACATTCATGTACTCTGCAAACAGCAAAGGATCCACACTGAACAATGTTGTTTGCTTCTAGACCCAAAATTCCAGTCACAAGAACTATCACTTCAACTATCTCCCTCTGCCCTTTGCCACAAAGCCAGTTTTGGACTTAATTTGCCAAACTGCTCTAGATCCCATGGACTCTAATCTTTCCTCCCATGAGGAACCTTGCCAAAGAAATTGCTGAGACTAAGTAATCTGCAATGCTACTACCTATAATTCTAGTCAGATTCTCAAAAAATTCTATCAAGTTTATTAGACATCCCTCCCTCTGTCAAAGCCATGCTGGCTATCCTTGATTAAACTTTACCTCTCCAAGTGGAGATTAATTATTATCCCTCAGAATTTTATGTAGTACTGATACCACAAATGTTAAATTCACTGTCCTGAGTTTTCTGGTTTATCATTTCTTTCATAATAGCAATCACATCTGCCACCCTCCAGCCTCTGGCACCTCTTCTGTGCCCAGAGAGAATTTGTAAATTAATGTCAGAGCAAATCTCTTACTGTGACTTCCACAGCTGCCTGGAATACATATCATCTGAGTTTAAGGATGTACCCACTTTAAAGGCTGCTGAAACCTCCTTTCTGTCAATGCTAATTTGGTCAAATACCCCTCTCTGATTTCAATACCTACATCATCCTTCTTAGTGAATAGAGATACAAAGTACTTATTGAAAACCTCAGCAGTATCTTCCAGTTCCACACTCTTTCCCTGGTCATCTTCTGCTTCTACCATCAGTTAAAATACTCATCCTAAATTTAAGTCAAGTAGAAAATTAATTAAGTTTTAAAAAAAAATATGCTATAACATTTACCTTTCGTTAACATAGATTTAATGTGAAGACAAAGAACTTAGTCAGTCCCTACATGCGCTGATGCGACTTTCGCAGTTTATGCAAATTCTGGCAGGGTTCATGTTGGGGTTATCTGTTGCTCCAACTAGCCTCAATTTTTAGAATTTTAATGAACTTTTATCTCCTCTGCTGCCACTCATCCCAGGCTTGCAACCTCCCCTCCCTCGAGTTTCAATTTCCTCCAAGGAACCTAGCTCTCTATCTGTCACATGAACCTATCCTCACCTCTTGGTGATGCTGACTGCTTGTCTCTAGGTCTTGCCTGGTCCACTTCTCTGGAACTACTTGGTATCAAGTTAGTAGAATTATAATTAGCTTTATTGCCACATGTACTCACGAGTAGTAAAAGGTTACAAATCACCACTTACAGTGCCATCTGAGGTACAAAGGTATTTACAAAAACAGAAATTGCTGAAAAAGCTCAGCAGGCCTGGCAGCATCTGTGCAGAGAAATCAAAGTTAACATTTTGGGTCCAATGACCTTTCCTCAGAACTGAGGAAACTGAGCTTTTCCAGCAATTTCTATTTTTGTTTCTGATTTACAGCATGCACAGTTCTTTTGGTTTTTACAAAGGTACCTAGGTACAGATTCTTAAGTCCAAATTCTTAGAGAAGAAAAAAATTAGAAAAATAAAGAAATAAAAAGTGCAGCATTACAGATCATTGGAATAAATTAGAAAAATAAAGAAGTAAAAAGTTCAGAATAAACCAATCCATCCCTGCATCTAGCTTCTAGTCTGTGCTGGGCCTTGACTCCAAACTGTGCCGGGCATGACCTTGAGGCTCTGGGCCACTGACAGACCGCCATTCTCGGCTGCTGAGTGACCACCACGCCAAGCCAGGAGACTGCTGAGCCAGACCAACAGACTGTCACATACCAGGTCAGCCAAGAGACTGCCATGCTGAGCTGAGAGATTGCCATGTTGGGCTGCGGAGAGGTCAACACAGCAGGTCGCGAGACCATCACGTTGAACCGAGAGGCTGCAAAGCCAGGTGTGCTCTGAGTCACAGATATATATACCAAAGAAACAGATTGTTAGGTCCAACTCATCCATGCCTATCAGATAACCTACATAAATTTAGACCCAGCATTTGGTCCTTATCCCTGTAAACCCTTCCCATTCATATACCCATCCAGATGCCTTTTAAATGTTATAATCGTTTCAACCTCCACCATTTCCTTGGCAACTCATTCCATACATGCACCAACCTCTGCTTCAAAAAGTTGTCCCTTAGGTCCCTTTTAAATCTTTCCCCTCTCACATTAAACCTATATCCTCCAGGTTTGGACTGTCCCACATTGAGGAAAAGACATTACCTATTTACCCTATCCATGCCCCTCATAATTTTATAAACTTCTGTAAAGGTCACCCCTCAGCCTCCAATGCTCCAGGGAAAATAGTCGCAGCCTATTCAGCCTCTCCCTATAGCTCAAACCCTCCATACCTGGCAACATGCTCGTAAATGTAAGTTTGCTCGCTGAGCTAGCAGGTCTGTTTTCAAATATTTCTTCACCATGCTAGGTAACATTATCAATGAGCCTCCGGTTATGTACTGGTGTTCTGTCCTGGTTTCTATTTATGTGCTGGTTTCTTAAGGTGGGTGATATCATTTCTGGTTCTTTTTCTCAGAGGATATTAAATGGGGTCCAAATCGATATGTTTATTGATGGAGTTCCGGTTAGAATGCCAAACCTCTAGGAATTCCCATGCGTGTCTCTGTTTAGCCTGTCCTAGGATGGATGAGTTGTCCTAGCCAAAGTGGTGTCCTTCTTCGTTTGTAAGAATACCATTGATATCCTTACCAGGAGGCCAGGTATGATTCCAGCCTCAGACGACTGTCTGTGTGGAGTATGCACATTCTCCCTGTGTCTGTGTGGGTTTCCTCCCAAAGTCCAAATATGTGCAGGTCAGGTGAATTGGCCATACTAAATTGCCCATAGTGTTAGGTGCATTGGTCTGAGGGAAATGGGCCTGGGTGGGTTATTCTTTGGAGGGTTGGGTTGGGCCGAAGGGCCTGTTTCCACACTGTAGGGAATCTAATCTGATAGGGGTCTTGTCTTTTGGTGGCTAGTTGGTGTTTGTGTATCCTGGTGGCTAGTTTTCTCCGATGTAGTGTTTGTTACAGTCCTTGCATGGTATTTTGTAAATGACATTCATCTACAGGAAAGCAACACACACAGACCAAATACCTAACTACAGAAGCAATCGTCCTAACACCCATAAACAGAGCTGTATCAGGACATTACTTAATGGGCCACAATACACTGCAGCGCCCAGGAACTACGAGCAGCAGAAGAAAAATACCTATATAGCGTATTCAAGAAGAACAGTTACCCGACAAACATCGTCTACCGATTCTTAAACAACAAACCCAAACAAGTAGACACGCCCAGAAACTCTGACCACACTACCATCCATCACACTACTTTGACCCCTTGGCATCATGGTAGTGTACAAAACTACCAACACACTGAAACAGCAACTGATGAACCTAAAGGACCGAATACCAACAACCAATAAAACGAACATCATTTACAAAATAGGCAGACTGGATGAAGGTCCGTGCAGAGAAGTGTGGGGTGATGTATTTTGGTAGGAAGGACATGGATAGACAATACAGCATAAGGTGTTCATTTGTAAAAGGTTGCACAGGAGTCTATGGATCTGGCTGTATACATGCATAGATCATTGATGGTGGCAGAAGAGGTGGAGAGAGCAGTTAATAAACCAGACAGTCTCCTTGATTTTACTAACAGGAGCATAAGAGTACGAAACAAGGAAGTGATACTAATTTGAATAAGACAGTTGTTAGACCTTAGGTACAGGACTGTGTACAGTCCTGGGTACCACACCATATAGAGGATGTGAACACATGGAGGGAATGCAAAAGGGATTTACAAAAATGGTACCATGAACGAGAAACTATAGTTATGAAGGCAGATCGGTGAGACTAGGATTGTTCTTCTCTTTTTACACAACAAGTGATTCGGGTGTGGAATGCATTGGTTTGTAGTCTATTGGAAGTAGGTTCAATAGAGGCATTGGATGATTATTTCAAATAGAAATAATGTTCAAGTATATTAAGAAAATGCAAGAGAATGGCACTAAGTCATGATGTTCTTTTGAGAGCCAGTACAGACACATTTGGCTGAATGGTTTCTTTCTGGAGTATAACACTGCGATTAAAAAGATGGAAAAGTTTCAGAGAAGTTGCAGAAAACATTTATCAGAATGGTTCCAGAAAGGTTTGATTCTAATCATGTAAGCAGATTGGAGAAGCTATGGTTGTTCCCAAGACAAGAGAAGGTTGACAAGAGCTTTGATTGAGGTGTCCAAAATCAAGAAGGATCTCAATTGAGTGGATAGGGAGAAAGTGGCCCTATTGGAGGAATGACTGATAATCACTGGATATTGATCAATGACAAGAAAAAAATGCAGGCATTTTTGAACATCAAATCTTTCATACAATATTCATGCTTGTTGACATGCATGCTGCCTGACCTGCTGTGCTGTTCCAGCAATAAAGTTTCAACAACGACATGCAGACAGAGACTGCTGCCATCATAGATCAAGTATCAGTGGTCAAAAGTGGTTGTTGTACTTTATCAGTTCAACAATCTATACTCAAGCAGATCCTGTACTAAGATTTCCCAGGTATCACCCAAAGGGAATGAAAATAGCTCTATCAAGCACAAACAAACAGCTTTCTCAGGTTGACAGCATTTGTCAGATTATCCCTGCCACTCCACCAGTGTCTTGGGTATTGTCTATTAGTGAAACTCTTTCTTAAGCATGCTGAAAGTCTATTCCATAGTACTGTATTGTTCTTGCTTTCCTATCATGTGCTCATGTGGCTGAGTGACAGAGAGGCGACATCATCAAAGAATGGAGATATAGCCCTTGTCTCTGAACGGCTACCACCTGACTATGTTCAAGGATGTTATGTACAGTAAATGGTAAGGTTTGAGGCATGCATACATATGTACATACAAATTAGGAGGATGGGACCACTTAGCCCTTCAAGCCTGTCCTGCCATTCATAAAAGAACATAACTGATCCATTGGCACTTAAATTCCATTCTTATTTACTTTTAATGGTGAATCCTTATGATTAGTCTATTTAGCAGCATGGTGCCTCACAGTAGCAGGAATCCGAATCCAATTCCAACCTTAGGCGACTGTCTATGTGGAGTTTGCACATTCTCTCCGTGTCTGCGTGTGTTTCCTCTGGGTGCTCCGGTTTCTTCACACAGTCCAAAAATGTGCAGGTTAGATGGAGTGGCAATGCAGAATTGTCGTGGGAAATGCAGGGCTACAGGGACAGGGTAGGGGGTTGGGTTTGGGTGGGATGCTCTTCAGAGGGTTAGTGTGGACTTGATGGGCTGAATGGCCTGCTTCTGCACTATAGGGACTCTATGATTCTATATCCTCTCCCATAAAAAAATTCAAGGACCCCATTTCCACTATCCTCTTATGCAGAGATTTCCAAAGTCACACAACCATTAAAGAGAACAGTATCTTCTAAGCATCCTCACTCTTCCAAACTAATGCAAACAAGCCAGCTGTTCAATCTTTCCTCATAAGGCAACATACTCATTTCAAGTACCAACTTAGTAAACTTTCTCACAGTAACCCCCAGAGCATTTACATCCCTTTTAAATAAAGAGACTAAAATTACATAATATTTGAGGTGTGGTCTCAACAAAGCCATGTATAACAGAAGCATGACATCCACATTTAATTTCTCTTTTGAAATATAGGGCTGAATCAAATTGCATTCGTTTTCTTTCAGAAGGAATCTCACTGTGAGACCCAGCAAGTTTTCTTGCCATATCTTATCGAATTCGCCATAATAATTGCCAACTCAACTCCTATGTAGACTTCATGTTCAATTTCAGTCTCAAATTATCTTGGGCAATTCCCAGAAAACTCACGACTCAACAGATATCCATCTGAAGACCAGCATGCCTTACTTGTCAATTTTCAAAGCCTACTGTGCACCTTGAGGAGTACTGGCATTTTGCAGATGTCATGCTCCTTTTGATAGACTGAAGAGAGATCGCTGAGAAGGGAAAGTTCGACAAGGTCTTGCAAATTGTGCTTGACAGGATGGTGCAGCAAGGAGTATTCCTCTTCCTAAAGGAATGTCAGAGGAAGCCACACCACCACACAATGGTCAGGGATTTCCTCATGGATGATTGCTGTCTCCAGGGATTGAAAGATGGCTCTGAACTGCCAAAAGAACGTCAATAACCCTGTTCCATCAGGGTGAGTGACATGTTTTAGTCTGTGCTAGCTCACACTCACTCTCTGTCTCCCACTGAACCGACATTCCACCAAATCTCATGCTCTGACATATCTTCCCTTACTACATCACCTTCTCTCACTAGTTCTTGACACCACCATTCTCCCACACCACTAACTCTGCATTCCCTCCATGATCCCATGTCACTCCCTTGAAAAATCTCAAGACCATTCCCCCAATTGCTCCAGTACTAACAGTTATGCTACTTACTTGTGTCTGAATCATTTGTCTCCTTTATGTCATTACAAGAGAAGACAACCTATAAAACAGTGGGACAACACCACATATGTGCAGGGTACCTGATATCTGTGTCCTCACCCACTATGAGGAAAATTTTTAGTGTCTATTATAAAGAATATAATAGAGTATTTTAAAAAAAACATAATACATTCTAGCAGAGTCAGCAAGGCTTCATGAAGGGGAAATAATTTCTGACAAATTAATTACAGTTCTTTTAGGGGATAATGAGCAGGGTAAATACAGGAAAACCAGTAGATTGAAATTTCCAAAGGGCATTCTATAAGGTACAGCACATTAAGCTACTTAATATTTAGGAGCTCATGTTGTTGGGGAAGTAAACTAGAATAGATAGAGATTGCTTAACTAATAGAAGACAAAGAGGAGGAATGAAGAGAGCACTTCCAAGATGGCAATACGTGGAGCGTTATTAGGATCAATGTTGCACTCACAATTATTTACAATATATCTTAATTATTTGTATGATGAAAGTAACTGCAATAAAGAGGGATTGGTGGGTGGGTCACAAAAAGCAAATATTGACGTTTAATGGGTAATACAGAGGCAAGGAGAATGTTGGCCTTTATTAAGGCAATGGAATATAAAAATAGGGATCATCTTATGCAAGGTAGCAATCAGACTGTACTTCTAACCTGTGAACAGTTTTGATTCTGTTATCTAAGAGAAAATATGTTGGTATTGGAGGCACTCCAGAGAAGGTTCGCTAGTTTGATCCTGGGTACAGAAGGATTTTATTAAGAGGAGATTGAGTATGTTGACTTGTACTCTTTGAGATTTGGAAGAATGAAAGGTAACCTTACTGAGATACATCAGATTATCAAGGGATTCAACAGGGTACATGCAAAGAGCTCATCCATTTAAGTTAGATGAGGAGTGATTTCCTTCCCAGAACTATGGAATTCTATATGATAGAGAGCTGTAAAAGCTGGTTAGTAAACATTTTCAAAGCTGAGCAGACATTGTTAATCAGTAAAGGAATCCAAGGTTACTGGGAAAAGGTAGGAAGTGAAAATGAGAATCAGATCAGTTATGATCTAATTAAATGGTAGAGCTGACCTGATGGGCCAAATGGTCTACAACTGCTCCTATGTCTTATTCATCTATTTTTCCACTGGGAGTTACAGGATTTCTAGGCATTTGGCTCTAATAAACATTTATTTAATATTTTTGACTAAAATTGACAGCATTTACCTTTCTTCTGTGATCCCAGCTTTCAAGCTGTTTATTTTTTCAAAATAATCCCTCTCTTTTGAAAGTGAATTAATTATCTGTCCTTGCATCTCTGAAAGTACACTCTATTAAGAAAACATATAAGGGATAACAACAGAGTCTAATCATAAGCATTAGTCTTACACATGATTTTAACATTTCTCCACAAAGCAATAACATGTTTTTCAAACAACTGACTGTCAATCATTGAAAATTTCTGATGCTGTGATGAGCTTTCTTTCCAAGGTGAGCTTGTTGATGGAAGTGCATCAGGACTATACATTTGCCATTTAACCCTGGCACATTTTTCCAGGTAAGCTTAAAACAATATTGTAAAAGGCATTTTTATTCTCCATTGGGAACTTAGTCTTTTGAGGAATGAAATTAGATACTGCTCCAGCATCTAAGTGTCTCCTCAAGCCTCAAAAAGCAGAATGGTCCTTAACTGGATGCAATTTTTTTTAACTGACTCGATATGTGTGACAATAGCAAGGCCAGTTCTGTGCCTATCCCTAACTGCTCAATTAAAGTAATGGTGCACAGTCTCCTTGAGCTAGTGCAGTTCGTATGGAGTAGGTGCACACACAGTACTTAGAACCAATGCCAGTTGGTTTAAGCAATTTTATTCTCATCTGAGTTTTTGTTAGTGATTTGATACAAGCAAATGGCTTGCTGGATCATTTTAGGTGCAAAAAAGACTGAACCACATTGCAATAGTTCTGAAGTGATGTGAAGGCCAGCAGATTTTTTTTTAATTCACTGATGGGATATGGGCATTACTGACTGGCAAGCATTTATTGCCCTCCCTAGTTGCCCTTGAGAAGGTGGTGGTGAACTGCCTTTCTGAAATGCTGCAGTCCATGTGTTGCAGGCCCACAAAGCCTTTAGGGAGGAAATTCCAGGATCTTGACCCAGCAAGTGAAGGAACAAGTCAGAATGGTGAGTGGCTTAGAGGGGAACATGCAGGTGGTGGTATTCCCATGTATCTGCTGCCCTTATCCTTCTAATGCATTTGGTTGTGGGTTTGGAAGGTACTACTTAAGGATCTTTGATGAATTTCTGCAGTAAATCTTGTAGATAGTATACACTATTGCTACTTTGCATTGCTGGTGGAGCGAGTGGATGATTGTGGAGGTGATGCCAATCAAAGGAGTTGCTTTGTCGTGTAAGATGTCAAAATTCTTGAGTGTTGTTGGATCTTCACCCATCCAGGCAATAGGTCTTTTGACTTGTGTCTTCTAAGTGATGAACAGGTTTTGGAATCAGGAGGTAAGTTACTCATCAATGTACTCCTAGCCTCTGATCTGTATTTTTATGGTGAGACAAGTTTAGTTTCTGGTCAATGATTACCCCCAGGATGTTGACAGTGTGCGATTCAGTGATGGTAACACCATTGAATGTCAAGGGCAGTGGTTAGAAAGTCTCTTATTGGAGATGATTATTTCCTGGCATTTGTGTTGTGCAAAAGTTACTTGCCATTGGATATTATCCAAATCTTGTGCAGCTGAACATGGCTGCTTTAGTATCTGAGGAGAATGATGCTGAACATTGTGCAGTCATCAGTGAACATCCTCACTTCTGACCTTATGATGCAGGGAAAGACATTGATGAAATAACTGAACTTAGTAAAGCCTTGGAAACCACACTGAGGAACTCCTGCAAAGATCTCTGAGATGACTGATCTACAACAATCATGATCATCTTTCTATATGCCAGATATGAATCAAACCAACGATTCCCATTGATTGACAGATATCTTTGCACCATCCTTGAACATGGCTTAGGTCCCGGAAGATTGGAGAATTGCCAACGTTGTCCCCTTATTTAAGCAGGAATAATCCAGGTAATTATAGACCGGTAAGCCTGACGTCAGTGGTATGGAAGCTGCTGGAGAAGATACTGAGTGATAGAATCTATTCCCATTTGGAAGAAAATGGGCTTATCAGTTAGAGAAAACATGGTTTTGTGCAGGGAGGGTCATTTCTTACCAACTTAATAGAATTCTTTGAGGAAGTGAAAAAGTTGATTGATGAAGTAAAGACTGTAAATGTCATATACATGGACTTCAATAAGGCGTTTGATAAGGTTCCCCATGGTTGGCTGATGGAAAAAGTGAAGTCACATGGGGTCCAGGGTGTATTAGCTAGATGGATATAAAACTGACTGGGCAACCGGAGACAGAGACTTGCAGTGGAAGGGAGTTTCTCAAAATGGAGAACTGTGACCAATGGTGTTCCATGGGATCCATGCTAGAACCACTGTTGGTTGTGATATACATAAATGATCTGGAGGAAGGTATAGGCGGTCTGATTAGCAAGTTTGCAGATGACACTGGATTGGTGAAGTAGCAGATAGTGAAAGGGACTGTCAGAAGATGCAGCAGAATATAGATAGATTGGAGAGTTGGGCGGAGAAATGGCAGATGGAGTTCAATCTGGGCAAATGCGAGGTGATGCATTTTGGAAGATCCAATTCAAGAGTGAACTGTACAGTAAATGGAAAAGCCCTGGGGAAAATTGATGTACATGGAGATCTGGGTGCTCAGGTCTATTAGATTTAGAATTAGATTAGATTACCTACAGTGTGGAAACAGGCCCTTCGGCCCAACAAGTCCACACCGACCCGCCGAAGCGTAACCCACCCAGACCCATTCTCCTACATTTACCCCTTACCTAACACTACGGGCAATTTAGCGTGGCCAATTCACCTAACCTGCACATTTTTGGATTGTGGGAGGAAACCGGAGCACCCGGAGGAAACCCACGCAGTCACGGGGAGAATGTGCAAACTCCACACAGTCAGTCGCCTGAGGCGGGAATTGAACCCGGGTCTCTGGTGCTGTGAGGCTGCAGTGCTAACCACTGTGCCGCCGTACCACCGTACCCTGAAGGTGGCAATGCAGGTCAATAGAGCAGTCAAGAAGGCATGCTTTCCTTCACTGGATGGGATACTGAGTACAGGAGTTGGCACATCATGTTACTGTTGTATAAGACTTTGGCTCTGCCACATTTGGAATACCGTGTACAGTTCTGGTCATCACATTACTTAAAGGATGTGGATGCTTTGGAGAGGGTGCAGAGGAGTTTCACCAGGATGTCACTTGGTATGGAGGGCGCAAGCTATGAAAAGACATGGAGTAAGTTAGGATTATTTTAATTAGAAAGACAGAGATTTGTGGGGGTGGGGGGGGTGGGTGGGTGGAGGGTGAACTTGATTGAGGTCTACAAAATGAGAAGTATGGTCAGGGTAGATAGCGAGAAGCTTTTTCCCAGAGCAGGGGCTTCAATTACTAAGGGTCACAAGTTCAAAGTGAGAAATAAAAGTGTAAGGGGGATATGCATTGAAAGTTCTTTATACAGAGGGTGGTCGGAGCCTGGAACATGTTGCCAGCAGAGGTGGTACAGATGAAGACGATTGCGTCACTTAAAATGTATCTAGACAGATAGATGAATGGGCAGGGAGCAGAGGGATGCAGATCCTTAGAAAATAGGTGACAGGTTTAGATAGAGGATCTGGATCAGTGCAGGCTTGGAAGGGTGAAGTGCCTGTTCCTGTGCTGTAATTCTCTCTGTTCATTGTTCTCTGATTAAAGTTTTGCTAGGGCTCCTTGATGCCACAATTAATCGAATGCAGTCTTGATATGAAGGACAAGTCACTCTCACCTCACCTCTGGAATTCAGCTCTTCAGTCGACATTTGAACCAAGGCTGTAATGAGGACAGGAGCTGAGTGGCCCTGGCAGAACCCAAACTAGCTGTCATTGCATTCTTTCTGTCCTTTCTTCAAACATGTTGTCCTGTTGGGACTTCAACTCATCCCTTGGAGCTTTAGAAAGGGTTTTTGGACAAACTAACATTGCCACGATGCTTCATCACAAGATTTCCATTTTATGACCATTCATCAAATATTTGCAACTGCATTTAATGACCTATTCTTTGCATTAGCTAATAGAGAAATCATCACTGAGTTAAATTTCAGGTTGTTGTCCTAACATTCAAAAAAAATTAAGGGCTATAATTACAGCAATATAAACCAGAAACTTATCTGCACATGATATGTTTGGCAGCTGTACCAGAAGTGGCATCCAGGCCTGCACAGACAAACAGCAGGACAATGAAAGACAATGTCTCTGAAAGTAGCCAAATAAGACCCAAATGAATGCTGTTGGAGCTGCATTCATTTGGGAAAGTGGACAGTATTCCATCACATAGGACTATTACAACACAGGAGGCCCTCCAAATGAGCAGATCATGGAGTTCACTATTCTTTCTTCTCCCATAGGAGAAAGTGAGGGCTGCAGATGCTGGAGATCAGAGCTGAAAATGTGTTGCTGGAAAAGCGCAGCAGGTCAGGCAGCATCCAAGGAACAGGAGAATCGACGTTTCGGGCATAAGCCCTTCTTCAGGAATGAGGAAAGTGCGAGGAATGAGGAGGCGCGGTAGTAGTTTGGCGCACCGACCTTTACACCGCTGAGGCTAAACACCAGCTCGCAGACACCTCCTCCTACTGCCATGACCATGACCCCACCTCCCACCACCAAACCATCATCTCCCAGACCATCCAGAACCTCATCACCTCAGGGGATCTTCCATCCACCGTCTCCAACCTCATAGTCCCACAACCCCGCACCGCCGTTTCTACCTCCTGCCCAAAATCCACAAACCTGACTGTCCCGGCTGACCCATTGTCTCAGCTTGCTCCTGCCCGACCGAACTCATCTCTGCATACCTCGACACGGTCCTGTCCCCCTTAGTCCAAGAACTCCCCACCTACGTTCGGGACACCACCCATGTCCTCCACCTCCTCCATGATTTTCGCTTCCCCGGTCCCCAACGCCTTATCTTCACCATGGACATCCAATCCCTGTACACATCCATCCCCCATCACGAAGGACTTAAAGCCCTCTGCTTCTTCCTTTCCCGCCGTACCAACCAGTACCCTTCTACTGACACCCTCCTTCGACTGACTGAACTGGTCCTCACCCTGAACAACTTCTCTTTCCAATCCTCCCACTTCCTCCAAACCAAAGGAGTAGCCATGGGCACCCACATGGGCCCCAGCTATGCCTGCCTCTTCGTAGGATATGTGGAACAGTCCATCTTCCGCAGCTACACTGGCACCACCCCCCACCTTTTCCTCCGCTACATCGATGACTGTATCGGCGCTGCCTCGTGCTCCCACCAGGAGGTTGAACAGTTCATCCACTTTACCAACACCTTCCACCCCGACCTCAAATTCACCTGGACCGTCACAGACTCCTCCCTCCCCTTCCTAGACCTCTCCATTTCTATCTCGGGCGACCGAATCGACACGGACATCTACTATAAACCGACCAACTCCCACAGCTACCTAGACTACACCTCCTCCCAGGAGAAAGTGAGGTCTGCAGATGCTGGAGATCAAAGTTGAAACTTTATTGCTGGAACAGCACAGCAGGTCAGGCAGCATCCAGGGAACAGGAGATTCGACGTTTCGGGCACAGGTTTCCTGAAGAAGGGCCTGTGCCCGGAACGTCGAATCTCCTGTTCCCTGGATGCTGCCTGACCTGCTGTGCTGTTCCAGCAATAAAGTTTCAACCTACACCTCCTCCCACCCTGCCCCCTGTAAAAATGCCATCCCATATTCCCAATTCCTTCGTCTCCGCCGCATCTGCTCCCAGGAGGACCAGTTCCAAAACCGTACAACCCAGATGGCCTCCTTCTTCAAGGACCGCAATTTCCCGCCAGACGTAGTAGACGATGCCCTCCACCGCATCTCTTCCACTTCCCGCTCCTCCGCCCTTGAGCCCCGCCCCTCCAACCGCCACCAGGACAGAACCCCACTAGTCCTCACCTACCACCCCACCAACCTCCATGTACAACGTATCATCCGCTGTCATTTCCGCCACCTCCAAACGGACCCCACCACCAGTGATATATTTCCCTCCCCTCCCCTATCGTCGTTCCGAAAAGACCACTCCCTCCGTGACTCTCTCGTCAGGTCCACACACCCCGCACCAACCCAACCTCCACTCCCGGCACCTTCCCCTGCAACCGCAAGAAATGCAAAACTTGCGCCCACACCTCCCCCCTTACTTCCCTCCAAGGCCCCAAGGGACACTTCCATATCCGCCACAAATTCACCTGCACCTCCACACACATCATCTATTGCATCCGCTGCACCCGATGTGGCCTCCTCTATATTGGGGAGACAGGCCGCCTACTTGCGGAACGTTTCAGAGAACACCACTGGGACACCCGGACCAACCAACCTAACCACCCCGTAGCCCAACACTTTAACTCCCCCTCCCACTCCACCAAGGACATACAGGTCCTTCGACTCCTCCATCACCAGACCATGGCAACACGACGGTTGGAGGAAGAGCGCCTCATCTTCTGCCTGGGAATCCTCCAACCACAAGGGATGAACTCAGACTTCTCCAGTTTCCTCATTTCCCCTCCCCCCACCTTGTCTCAGTCAAATCCCTCAAACTCAGCACCGCCTTCCTAACCTGCAATCATCTTCCTGACCTCTCCGCCCCCACCCCACTCCGGCCCATCACCCTCACCTTGACCTCCCTCCACCTATCGCATTTCCAAAGCCCCTCCCCCAAGTCCCTCCTCCCTACCTTTTATCTTAGCCTGCTGGACACACTTTCCTCATTCCTGAAGAAGGGCTTATGCCCGAAATGTCGATTCTCCTGTTCCTTGGATGCTGCCTGACCTGCTGCACTTTTCCAGCAACATATTTTCAGCTTTCTTCTCCCATAACCTTGCGATTTCATCCTTTTCAAATGGTCATCAATTCCCTTTTAGCACAACTCAATTCAATCCACATCAACTCTCTCAGGTAGTGCATTCTTGATGCTAATCACTCAATACAATAAAAAAAATCTTAACACTATTGCTTTATTCATTGCTTACTTTAAATCTCTGCCCTCTTGTTCTCAAGCATTTCATGAGTTGGAGCATTTTCTTCCTATTAACTAGGTATAGATCAATCATGATTTCAAACACTTCAATTCGATCTTGTCTCAATGTCGTCTTACAGTCATAGAGTCACAGAGATGTACAACATGAAAACAGACCTTCGGTCTAACTCGTCCATGCCGACCAGTAATCCTCACCTAATTTAGTCTCATTTGCCAGTACTTGGCTCATATCCCTCTAAACCTTTCCTATTCATATACCCATCCAGATGCCTTTTAACTGCTCTAATTGTACCAGCCTCCACATTTCCTCTGGCAGCTCATTCCATATACGCACCATCCTCTGCATGAAAAAGTTGCCCCTTAGGCCCCTTTTATATCTTTCCCCCTCTCACCCTAAATCTATGCCCTCAAGCTCTGGACTCCCCCACCCAAGGGAAAAATACTTTGCCTATTTACCCTATCCATGCCCTTCATAATTTTGTAAACCTCTATAAGGTCACCCCTCAGCCTCTGACACTCCAGGGAAAACAGCCCCAGCCTATCCAGCCTCTCCCTATAGCTCAAATCTTCCAACTCTGGCAACATCCTTTAAATCTTTTCTGAACTCTTTCAAATTTCATAATATCCTTCCGATAGGAAGGAGATCAGAACTGCACGCAATATTCCAAAAGTGGCCTAACCAATGTCCTGACCTCCCAACTCCGATACTCAATGTTCTGACCAATAAAGGAAAGCATATCAAACACCTTCTTCACTATCCTATCTACCTGCGACTCTACTTCTCCAAGGAGAACAACCAGCTTCTCTAATCTCTCTTCTGACTTGTGCTTTATTGAGGGTGGTCAAACTTTGGGGAGTCAGGAGGTGAATTGCTTTGTTCTGAATTCTCAGGGTTTGACCTGCAGCTCTAGCTACAATTTCTAGGGAGCTGGTCCTGTTCATATTCTGGTCAATAATAACACTTTAGATGGTGATTATGAGGATTCAGCAATGGTAGTGCCATTAAATATAAATAGGAGATGGTTAGATTCTTTCTTGTTGGAGATGGTCAATGCCTAGCACTTCTCTGGCATGAATATTACTATGTGAATGGAGAATGCCTCAACTCTTCTATCTTGGCCTTTCAGTTCTGCAGATGTGTTATTGAGAAACCAGGGATATGCCTGACACTGACCAAAACCCGAGCGCTTACTTCACAGCAACCAAACCAATATTTTTCCCAAGACACCAAACTTACAAAGGTCTACTGGCCAGAGTCTCCATGGTCTTCAGAAAGATTTTGATGACCTTTATGTATGTAACATTTCACAAATAATGCAAATTGTTGATGGTAATTGTCCACCTAGGATATTCTGTGTTACTGGCCATGGGTTCTGGGGTCCTTGTATGGGTGATGAACTTGATCCCAAAGTTGCATCGCTGACAATATATTTGATTTCGGGAGGTGGCCATGCGATCACTGGCATTTGAGTCTCCAGTTCATTTTCTATACTTCCTCTTGCTAATGAGTATTGTCAAATAATTATGCCCCTTCACACAAGAGTTTCCTGCAAGTTTCTTCTGAATAAGGCTCTCCCATGCATTGACATGAATATTGTATTTCTTGAAGGAACCCTTCAGGATGTCTCTGAAACTATTCTCTTGTCATTTTTTCATTTGAGTGCCTCCCTTGAGCTGGGCAAGGCTGATTTGCTATGGTACAGATGCACAATCCTTTATCTGAAATGCTCAGGACCAGCTGGTTTTCGGAATTCAGAATTTTTTGAATTTCAGAATAAGTGACAGTTTGATAAAGAACAAAGAACAAAGAAAATTTACAGCCCAGGAACAGGCCCTTCAAGCCTGAGCAGATCCAAATGTACAGTCTAAACCTGTCGGTCAATTCCTAAACATTTGTATCCCTCTGCTCCCCACCTACTCATGCACTTATCCAGACGCATCTTAAATGAATCAACCGTGCCTGCCTCTACCACCTCTGCTGGCAACGCGTTCCAAACTCCCACCACCCTCTGTGTGAAGTACTTGCCGCGGGTAGCCCCCTTAAATTTTCCACCTCTCACCTTGAAAGCATGACTTCTGGTTATTGAATCCTTCACCCTGGGAAAAAGCTTGTCTCTGTCCACCCTGTCTATACCCTTCATGATTTTGTAAACCTCAATCAGGTCCCCCCTCAATCTCCTTTTTTCGAGTGAAAGTAAACCTAACCTACTCAATCTCTCTTCATAGCTAACACCTTCCATACCAGGCAACATCCTCGTAAACCTTCTCTGCTCCCTCTCCAAAGCGTCCACATCCTTTTGGTAATGTGGCGACCAGAACTGTACACAATATTCTAAATGCGGCCGAACCAATGTCCTGATGGTGAAATTTTTAAAAATCTTACTGGAGGACATGACTCACTAAGTAAAACAGGCCTTGAAACAGAATCGAGGGCTGCCGGTGCTGGGCATCGCCCCCACATGTCGCATCTGAGTGAAACGCATCGAGTGGGTGTCGACTTGGGTTAACTGTTTGCACACCAAACAACCTTGTTAATGAGAAAAACACTTCACAAAAAAAGCCTTCGGACTTTGGAGCTTTTCATATTTTGGGATTTCTGATGAAGAGTTGTCTACCTGTAGTTATAATTCAGGTTTCTTAATTATATGGCTGCCCCAGCAGAACTTGATTTTGAATGATTATGGCCACAATATAGGTGCTATTAGCTTCTTCAATGACACTGATGTCAGTATACCTGACCTCCCAGGTAATGCAGAGTATCTGTCTCAACAGATGGTACTTCTTAAGATCTTCAGTTTGTATCTGTATGTAGTTCAGGTTTCAGAGCAGAAGGATGACTGCCTTATACATAAGAATCTTGGTGCCATCACGAAAGGCAGTCGTCAATGACTCTCATCATTAGGCGTCTAAAGGCAACACTTACAGATTGGATGTGATTTTGAATTTCCACATCGATATCAGCCTAAGGAAAGAAGTAGTTTCCCAGGTAAGGGAATTATACCATGTTTGGGAGGATTTCTCCATTGATCTTAATGGAGGAATAGACCAAAACTTTATCTGGGACAAGCTGGTAAAGGATTTGAATTTTCTTGAGGTTTGAGGCCGAGACCAATTCTTCCTTTTGCTTTCATGAAGGCCTTCAGTAAGGTTTGAAGATTCTCTTCTGAGACAGCACAGATGACGTTGTCACCTGCATACTGAGGTCAGTGTTGTTTGCCTCTTGGATTTCAACCTCTTCAGATTGAACAATTTTCCATCCATCCTGTAGGCAATGTCCATACCACTGAGAAGCTTGCACCTGACAAGATGAATGGTGGTGATGAGGATGGACAAAAGGGTAGAAGTGATGACACATCCCTGCTTGACCTTGTCTTTACCTCAAAGGAAACTGTCATATTACCATTGGTGAGGACCATTGATGACATCTTGTCATGGAGGATGTTGTGAATCTCACTAGACAGCCAGCCTTTCCACAGCACTTTGCCACTTGATTGAATCAAAAGCCTTAGTCAGATCAATGAAGGCTATGTAAAGCAGTTGCTGTTCCTGGCATGTATTCTGGAGCTGCCAAACAGAGAAAATCATGTCCATTGTTCCATAGTTTGTTCATAGTCATATGAACAGAAGGAATTCCTTAGAGACTAGAAGGTGCCGAGCAAAGAATTGAGCAATGATCTTCCCATGATAGAGAGTAGGTAGATTCCTTGCTAGTTCCCTGTGCACTTTGTCTTCTTTCTTTAAGATGGCAGCGATGACAATCCCTGAGATTGACAGGGATTTCTACTTTGTCACAGATTTTCATTCATGGAAACAATAGGTAGGCTCTACTTCTCCAAGTTTTAAAATCTCCACTGGAATCCCAGCTACTCCTATGGCTTTTCCATTCCTCATGTGCTTAAAAATGTGTTGCTGGAAAAGCGCAGCAGGTCAGGCAGAATCAAAGGAACAGGAGAATCGACGTTTCGGGCATAAGCCCTTCTTCAGGAATTCTTCTTTCATTCCTCATGTGTCCAATGATGACTGCAACACATGCCATACTAGGTTTGGGACCAAGATCATATTTGTTAGGGAATGTGGAGATTGTAACAAGGTCAGCCAGATGGAGCTGAGAGAATGAGTTCCCTGATTGGGGTTGTTAACCTGGTCCAGTCAGGGAGCCATAGCTGACACATCTCAATAGAAATGTCAAAGGTTCAGGCCATTCTGAGCTGGCTCTGAGGAGGCTGGGCTACTGTCAAGTGCTATGTACATGTAATTAAAGGGTAACTTGGTTATGGGATACTGGACTCTCTGCTGTTATTTCAGTGGTGACGAGAGAAAAGAAACACTTCTGAAGAAATTCATTCTCATCACTCATGTTTGAGTTGGGGATAGAGATTTCTGGTGACATGCTGTTATTTGGAAAATTTGACTCATTCTATCCTGCCATTGAAGACTGGACCCAGAATGTGGAATGTTATTTTGTCCAGGCAAATGAAAAGTAACATGCAATTTTCCTGACAGCTTATGGACCTGCAGCATTTTCAGCTATTAGGAGCTTAACATTTCCTATGGCACCAGATACTGAAACCTATCAAGTGTTTATGGATTTAGTTAAGGAATATTATGAAGCTTCATCTAATCCTGAGATGCTATTGATTTACTTGGCATGTCGAGTACCAAGAGAATCCAACTAGGGATTTTTGATGAGGTTACGATGACTGGCAGAGATTTTGGTTTAACCCATAATGAGATGCTGAGAGACTGTTTGGTATGTGGGATTAATGATGTAACCATGTAAAAGCACCTACGAGCTGAAGCCCAACTGAACTCAAACAGGGACTACACTGGCTTTGTCATTGAAAATGCATCAAATGGAGCATGTGAGTTTCAGGGTATGCCAATTGAGGTGGACACCCTTGCCAAGCCGACTGGGGTTGGGGACACCACTTGAGTGAAGGATAGCAAGGCATTGTAGTTGCTGCCAGCACACAAACTCAAGACAGCAAAAAAGTCACACTAGACCTAAATAAAATAAGAGAACTCGTAGGCCCATATCCCGGATAGTGCACACCCTGGAAATCCCACCTAGGTTTGGCTGGCAATAGTTAAATTGCTTGTCATAGAATCCTTATCGGTCTTTTGGCCCATTGAGTCCACACCAACCCTCCGAACAGCATCTTACCCAAACATATTTGTGAAGGATGAGATTTCTCAATACTTGGACGTGCATGGTAAAATATGGCAAAATCAACATGGTTTCACCAAGGGGAGGACATGCCTGACAAATTTATTAGAATTCTTTGAGGAGGTAATGAGCAGGTTAGACCAAGGAGAGCCAATGGATGTTATCTATCTGCATGCTTTTGATAAGGTGCTGCGTAGGAGACTGCTGAGTAAAATGGCATTAGAGGCCAGATACTAGCATGGTAGAAGATTGTCTGTCTGGCAGAAGGCAGAGAGTGGGGATGAAAGGGTCCTTCTCAGGAGGGAAGCCAGCTTCCAGTAGTAGTGGTCCACAAAGGTTGTGTTGGGACAACTTTTCACTTTATAGATTAATGATCTGGATGAAGGAACTAAAGACATGCTGGCTACGTTTGCAGATGATAGAAAGATAGGTGGGTGGCAGATAGAATTGAGGAGGCAGGGAGACTGCAGATTTTGTCAGGTTAGGAGAGTAGGCAAAGAAGTGGCAGATGAAATACAACATGGGAAAGTGTGAGGTCATGCACTTTGGTAGGAAGAATAGAGGCATGGGCTATTTTCTAAATGGGGAGAAAATTCAGAAATCTGAAGTGCAAACAGACTTGGGAGTCCTCATTCAGGTTTCTCTTAAAGTAAACTTGCAGGCTGAGTCGGTAGTTAGGAAGGCAGATACAATGTTGTCATTCATCAATAGAGGACTAGAATATAAAAGCAGGGATGTACTTCTAAGGTTTTATAAAGCTCTGGTCAGACCACATTTAAAGTATTGTGAGCAACTTTTGTCCCCATACCTCAGGAAGGATGTACTGGTCCTGCAGGGGAGGTCCAGAGGAGGCTCACGAGATGATTCCAAAAATGAAAGGCTTTTAAGTATGAGGAATATTTGAGGAATCTGGGACTATAGTCTGTGGATTATAGAAGGACAAGGGGAGAAGGACGAGGGGAGGATCTAATTGAAATTTACAGAATACTGAACGGCCTGGACAGAGTGGACATTGGGAAGATGTTGCCATTGGCAGGAGATGAGGACCTGAGGGCACAGCTTTAAAGCAAAAGGAAGATCTATAAGAATGGAGATAAGTAGAAATTCTTCAGCCAAAGTGGTGAATCTGTGGAATTCATTGCCACAGAAGGCTGTGGAGGCCAGGTCATTGAGTGTATTTAAAGCAGAGATAGATAAGTTCTTGATTACCAAGGGGACCAAAGATTACAGGTAAAATGTGGGAAAATGGGGTTGAAATACCTATCAGCCATGATTGAATGGTGGAGTAGACATGATGGGCTGAATAGCCAAATTTCTGCTCCTATGTCTTATGATCTTGACAGCCACCTCACTTCATTCAGAGGTTGATATTTCACGACATCATGCTCTGCGACATTAACAAATTCTTTGAATTTCTTTTCTTCACAGTTGACCATTTGAACACTGTTCTTAGAAGCATTCCAACATTTGGCATAATTATTTATTCACAGATGTGTGCAACACAATGCTGTTCTGTCAAATGTCGATTTCATGCAGCAAAACTGCCACTACACTTTGCCTTTTCCAGCGTAGCAGAAGCTCCATCTGATGGAAAGATCACCATCTTCTGAAAATCAAGGTCACTTAATATCAAATTTATTGCTGTTGCAAGCTTTCAGTTTCAAAAGTCCTGTAAAAATAGTCTTTAAACAAGTTCAGATTCTGGTTGCAACTTGCTGTAAGTCTGTGCTTTCTATACAGCCTGCATAATGTGCAATACATGAATTTCAATGCATAAAACATTTTGTTTTAATTTATAAGAGTGGAGACTGCATGATCTTCACACTCCATTGTTCCATTTAAGGAGTCAGGCATTGTAATGGCCTTTGCACTTGGACACTCCTATGCAACCTTCCTCTTTTGTCTTAAGAGGAAGTGAAGGAACTCAGCTCATATCTTTGACATAACACGCTGTGAGGATTTTTTTGTGTGGCAGCTGGCCTGGTTTTGCAAGCAATCATAGTGGTCCTTCCCTGTGATAGCACTGCTTGTACGTCTGCAGCAACTGCTGTTGTCATTTGGTCTCAGTTCACAATTGTGCTCCTGACAGAGAGGCCCAAGAAAGCCAAAGATAATGATGTTTCCTTTTAATGTGAGAAATCACAGAGGCCTGGCACTCCTCTGCAGATCTCTCAGTCCCTGATATTTCACCAGCTATGTTTAGGCCATTAACTCCTTACTCATTCCTGGTACAGGACATTATGTCGGTCTTCAATGTAGTTTAGGTGCTGTCACATGTGGCTGTCCATCAGTTGGAACAGTCCCTGAAGGGTGGGGCTCATGTGCTCAAAAGTTTAAGAAGTCTTGGTTAGACTCATCATCTCAAATGGATTCTGGATTAGTGGTGCTGGAAGAGCACAGCAGTTCAGGCAGCATCCGAGAAGCAGTAAAATTGACGTTTCGGGCAAAAGCCCTTCATCAGGAATAAAGCTTTATTCCTGATGAAGGGCTTTTACCCGAAACGTCGATTTTACGGCTCCTCGGATGCTGCCTGAACTGCTGTGCTCTTCCAGCACCACTAATCCAGAATCTGGTTTCCAGCATCTGCAGTCATTATTTTTACCTATCTCAAATGGATGCCTCCCTTAGCACAGCCATGAACTATCAGTAACTTAGAGAACTCTGCCATATTGCAACTTATCTGCTGGTGTAAGTTGATTACTGGCCTCAAACTTAGACTCCTGTGGCACATTTTCACTTCCTAGTGAAGAAATCATCTTCCTTTCCTTTCTCCAAGAGTAACTGCACATAGATTATCTGCCACTAATACCTCCTACTGATCACTAGTGCTATAACTATCTTCCTAGATCCCAAACCTAATTCTGTACTCTGCCCAGCTTGTGTAAGTATGTGCAATTTGCTTTAAGGGGTTCTGGAAAATGGTGCTTCCTCAAACATGGTTCCCTATTCTTGTCATCTGAGGACTTTCTCAGCTCTTTAGATGAATCGCATACTCGAACCTGTAAGAGGAACAAGAAAAACTAATGAAAGGAAGTCACCAGAAATATTCATCTTTGATATTGCTCAACACTATATCTATTCTAGGTTTCCAAGCCATCATTAATTTACATGCTTTCATTATCCAACTTCTCACTCTATGTCCCAATGAAACAATTCCCAGGATGCATCATTTTGACAATCAAACTATTCTCAAGAATGCCACTTTCATTGTCTTGAGCACTTGAAGGGGTATTCACTGTCATTCATGTTTCACAGATTTGCTTGGTACTCTCACCAACTGGTCAGATGGATCAGAGCACTGGGTTTACACTGCTCAATGTTCTCCACTTCACAGATGTTGTATCTTCTTTTCCTGCATGCACATAAGGAAAATAGTGCTGGGACAATTCTGTATTGATTAAAGAAAGCAGTGTCCTCCTCCTGGTCTATAACAGCATTTCCTAAACATCATCCTTACACATTAAAATTGTTTGCTGCTCTGGTGACTCAGATGCATGCTCCTCCAAGGTTGCAGATAAACATTTGTGCAAAAGATCAGCTTGATCAAAATTTAGAAGCTGAACATCACATTCGCTGCTGAGGCTGACTGACCACTTCATAACCTTCTAGCATTATAGGGAACACCCACATTCATTATGCAGTTTAAACAGGTTGAAGTTCAGCCTGCTAATCCTTCTAAAACATGTCCAATATTTTCCAAAAAGTAAAAAATGTGTTGAAGAAATGAAGAAAATAATACCACATGTGCACCTTTCTTAGCACAAGGCACAGCATGCATCATGCCAAAAGTAAGGTGGAAATACAGCATATTCCATTATCGGCAGTCAACTTGTGTAGCATCACATCCAGTGGCGCTATGAATCAAGAATTCATGCCACGAGATCTTGGCCAGTCATGACTCACATTTGCTTTGGTTAATCTTACATTCTAGGCATTCTAGGCATTATATACTGTGGTATAACTAACTAAATAAGAGCTGCCTCTGTTAAGAGCACAGTTATCATTACTCAGTGAGCAAGTTGAGTTAGAGAAAAGCGTGCAGGTATCTCTGCTGCAGTGATGCTCCTTCAGTGGACAAACTTTCATCCATATATCATTGTGAGTTGTGGCCATCCTTAATAGCAATGTTTTGTACTTAAGTGCAACTACGTGAAATTTAAAAGCAGGAAAATCTAAAATCTTCAGAGGTGGCAGAATAAGTAAAAATTCAACATGGATTGTTAGTTGCCTCAACATGACTCTGCAATTCTAACAGATGTCTTCACACTTCATTGGTCAAACTTTACAAAGCAAGGTGGATGGATCTACCTCTGCCACAATTCCTGAATTGCATACAGCCTGATATTTTGCTCCTGGCTCCTTTTGCAACTTCTGACTATGATATTTTCAATGTATTCTTTAATTTAACATTGAGTAATACAGGTCCTTCAGATCAAGTGGAGCAGCAGTGGCTCAGTGGTCAGCACTACTGATGCACAATACCAGGGACATGGGTTCGATTCCAGCCTTGGGTGCCTGTCTGTGTGGAGTTTGCACATTCTGCCAGCGTCTGCGTGGGTTCCCTCTAGGTGCTCAAGTTTCTTCCCACAGTCCAAAGATGTACAGGTTAGGTGGATTGGCCATGCTAAATTATTCATAATGTCTACAAATGTGTAATACAGGTGTGTTAGCCATGGGAGGTGCATGGTTGCAGGGGTTAGATGAGATGCTCTTCAGAGGATCAGTGTGGACCTGTTGGGCTGAATAGCCTGTTTCCACACTGTAGGAATTCTGTGAACAGTTTTACTCTCATTTCTAGAATTGACAATGGTTGATCATTTCATGATTACACATTGGGAAGTACAATCCTTCAGATGAATTGCTAGTACTCCCACTTGTATAACTGACAAATGTGTGATCATTTTGTAATTTTTCTTTATAATAAACATGTTGAAAGCTCTACAGTTCAGGATATACTGCAATCATTGCCAAACGTATAATGTATTCTTCACGTTTTGTGGATAATACTTTGAATTATTAAGGAATTCAGAAAATATTACCTTTGTAATCCTGCTTAATTTTCTATTCAAATAAGAAAAGATTGTTTTTTTTCTACTCAGCAACTCACAATTATTTGTTTATGCACACCTCTTTACTTTGAGTAGCTTCCTTTAAGTTTGCATTTTCCTTCATTAATTCATCAACAGATTTCTGAAGTTCTTCAATTTTATGCAGCAATATCACCTCTTTGTCCTGTAGAGACCACATGAAATGTTATTAAAAAGTATTTTAGAAGAAAACAAATTAAGACAATAATACGCTTGGAAATTTTGTACTAATCTTGACAAAAAGCTTGGGACAGTCAAATCTTTAATATAAGACCATATGACAAAGGAGTGGAAGTAAGGTCATTTGGCCCATCGAGTCCACTCCGCCATTTAATCATGACTACTGGGCATTTTAACTCCACTTACCCGCACTCTCCCCGTAGTTCTTAATTCCTTGCAAGATCAAGAATTTATCAAACTCTGCCTTGAAGACATTTAACATCCCAGCCTCCACTGTGGGGTTTTCCTCTTCATCCATGGAATCTGAGTATCACTGACTGAACATTTATTGCCCATCCCTAGTTACTGTCGAGAAGTTGATGGCAAGCTGCCTTATTGAAGCATTGTAGGTTCATGTTATGTTGGAAGACTTACAATGCCATTATAGTCTCCAAGGATATTGACCCTGGGAAAGGATCAGTGGTATCCCTCCAAGTGAGGGTGGTGAGAGGTTTTGAGGGGATCTTGCAGGTGGTGGTGTTCCCATGTAACTACTACCCTTGTCTTTCTAGATGTTATTGGTCCTGGGTTTGGAAGGTGGTGTCTAAAGAGACTTGGTGACTTCTGCAGTGAATCTTATAGACATTACACATTACTAGGCAGTGGACATTTGTGGCTATGGTGTCAATCAAGTGGCCTGCTTCTTGATGTTGCTGGAGTTTCACTTCACTCATTCATGCAAACATATTCCACCATACACTTGAATTGTGCCTTATAAATGGTGCACAACTGTGGAGAGTCAGGAGGTAAATTACTCCCTTCAAGATTCTGAGCCTCTGACTTCCTCTTGTCACCACAATACTTAAGTGGCTAATCCCTTTATGTTGATAGTGAGGAATTCCAACAATCACAACCATCTTTGTGTCAGTTTTCTTTCAATTCCCACCACCTTGAGCTCAGCTAAGACTCCTTAATAGCACAACTGTTCAACAGCAGCTCTGATGTCAAGGGTAGGAGAAAGTGAGGACTGCAGATGCTGGAGGTCAGAGTTGAAAAGTGTGGCGCTGAAAAAGCACAGCAGGAGAAGCAATATCCGAGGAGCAGGAGAATCGACATTTCAGGCATAAGCTCTCCATCAGGAATGTGGGGTGGGGTGGGGGGACTGAGAGATAAATAGGAGGGTGGATGTTGGGGGGAAGGTAGTTGGAGGTAGAGGATGATAGTGATAGGTCGGAGGGGAGGGTGGAGCAGATAGGTGAGAAGGAAGGTAAACAGGTAGGACAGTTCAAGAGGGCTGTGCCGCGCTGGAGGGTTGGATCAGGGATGCATCGGGGGAGGGGAGATCAGGAAACTGGTGACGTCATCATTGATGAAGGGTCCCAAGTTGGAAGATGAGGTATTCTTCCTCAAATCATTGGGTGGCTTTGATTTGACGGTGGAGATGGCCCAGGACTTGCATGTCCTTGGCAGAGTGGGAGGGGGAGTTGAAGTGTTCAGCCATAGGGCAGTGGGGTTCCCACCCTCCTATTTATCTCTCAGCCCCCATTTCCCCTCCTCCAAATTCCTGAAGAGCTTATGCCTGAAATATCGATTCTCCTGCTCCTTGGATGCTGCCTGACCTGCTGTGCTTTTCCAGTGCTACACTTTTCGACTCTGATCTCAAAGACAGTCATTCTCATATTAGCTCTGGAATTGAGCTTCTTTATCCACGTTTCCTTAGTTTATAATGAGGTCAGGAGCTGAGTGGTCTGGACGAAATCCAAGCTTAGCATCATTCAGCAGGCTATTGCAAAGCAAGTGCTGTTTGATAGCACGGTTGATAACATGTTCCATCACTTTACTGACAATTAAGACTAGACCAATGCAGAGGTAATTAGCTGGGTTGGATTTGTCCTACTTTTTGAGTATAGGACATTTTTTCACATTGTTGGTTAGATGCAGGTGCTGTAGGCGTACTTGAACAGCTTGGCTGGGGCTCAGTACATTCTTGAGCAAGAATCCAGTTCTCAGGCCTCTTCTTGATATCCCATGGCTGAAGTTGGTTGAAGACAGGCATCTGTGATGCTGTGGACCTCTGGAGAAGAGCAAGAAGGATCATCCATTTGGCACTTCAAACTGAAGATCATTGCAAATGCATCAGTCTTATCTTTTGCACTAATGTGCTGGGTTCCCCCATTACTGAGAGTGAGGATGGAGGCTCTTGAATTGAGTTGCTTAATTATCCAACATTGTTCACAAATGGAGTAGCAGGCTGCAGAGCTTAGAACTGATCTGTTGGAAGCTCTACTTCAAATTTAGATGAATCCCAAATCAAATATTTGGACTGCACCTGTTTAGTGTGATTCACTAAACCTTACTGTTTTGATAGTCTCATCTTCAATGGTATAATTATGTTGAAATATTATTAATAAAGAAGTTGTTTTTCTGGTTTTTTTATCGATGTTTAAATGATGAGTATAAAAGTCTTAAGCCAACAAATGTTCATCATAATGTGATGCCCGTTAATTAAATAACATTCAAATGTTTGCTCCACTTTTTATACTAGTTAGCACAGGAATACCGTAAATTCAATTGTCAGAACAATTTCACATTGATTCTGAGGTGATGCTGCTCTGGAGAATAAACCACAGAGAACACACAAAAATAAATTATTAAACAATTGTTTTTGCTGACCGGTTCCTATGCAGCTATTTCTTTTGGATTATGAAAGTAGGACAATCAGACTCCGCAATCTGAAGCTGCTGGAATTCTTTGACAGAAAATCCTGCTGGAGAGTTAGGTAGCTTTATGGATGTGAACCCAGGACACTATTGGAATAGATCAAGAGCTCTTTTGGAGAATTATAATGCCTAATGAGATTGTTAAAAGTAGGCATGAATCTGCATGAAAAGTACATAAACTCTTTAGAACTGACAACAGAGTGCTGTTGAAACAACTGTCAACCTGTTAAGATATTTAAATGTCCTTTCCTTTAAATATTTGCAAAAGAAAAACTGTCTGCATTGTTAAAAATCAATTACTTGTTTTTTTTAACCTCTCATAAGTTTGAGAGTTATCATTAAAGTATTTGTGCTACATAATGGATTTTACAAACTTCCCTATCAGAGTTGGGTGTTTGTCAATTCATAGTTCAACAAGTAACTCCAAATATTTATACATACTTTGAAGTAGAACAATGAATGTAAGTATTCCCTTTCATTAGGTTTGGAAGAAAGGAAATATAGTGAATGGATTTTATCAATGTGTGTATATTTTTGAAATAGTAAAACCTCAATGGACATTTACGAACTTGGTTTAATCTCAGCATGAGTCTTGAAGTCTACAACTTGTGGATAGTGGATGAATTTGCAGAGTAAGTGTAGGGACAAAGGATCATGAATGCGAGGCATAAGTTAGCATTAAGTTAACATAGGCACTATAAATGGCTTTGAGGTGTATGGAAGAGCATAGATTATCATACAGAGTATAAGCTTCCATTGGGCGTGCATGAGTGTCTAAGGGACAGTGGATAGAGGACTATAGGTTGTCATGGAGGGGATATGGAACCATGGAGAGGTGGGCAGTGAGGATGAAATGGCATACTTGAGCGTGGTGAGTATATACATGTGGGTTTGGATATTAAGAACTGGGGCGAGGGGAGACGCTGTTTATGATTTATTGTTTATTTTCCTTCAGTTTCTACTAGATACCAATGCACTGGAGTGGCCTTTTGCCTAGCCCAGGTTTGCATCTGATAGCTTCCAAATACTTTTTGGGTTCACCTGCCAAAACTTTCACAAAGCCTGGTCCTACAGAAAGAAAATCCAGCCTCCTGTACCACTTGTTCCTAGGCTAAATTCGTGAAAATTGGAAGTATCTGATTCTTGTTTCAATGAACTAAATATCCAGTTTAGTATATTCTTCCTGAGTTATGAAGAGTACAGAGCAATGACAAATGGTACTTCAACTAACAGAATAGTTTTTTTTGCTTGACTATAACTCAGACCATTCTAAACTACATAATATAAATCAGTGATTATGTCTTCATTCAAATCCGGAACTTTAAACACTGTTATTAGTTGTAAGTAGTCTCAGCTAAAAGAAATCTATTGCTATGGATTAACTGAATAAAAAAAAGCTGAGCCTCCCTTTCCTTCAACAGACTTTCACTGCATCCATTTCCCCATGACGTGACTGCCCCAATTAGTGTTATGCACATTTCCTGCTGTTACATTAATTTTTTGCTGCTAACAAGTTTGCGTTGTGTCAGAATCAAGTGGCAGTATGATAGCTTCATATCATGAGCTGTTCACAAAATAATACTTAATTAAAATAAGAAACTCTTTAAATCTATTTAATTTCAGGGAAATCACGCTTAATTTCCAAAGTGATCATCAAACCCTTAAGACCATAAGATATAGGAGCAGAAACTTGGCTATTCAGCCCATTGAGTCTGCTCTGCTATTCAATCATGGTTGATAGGGTTTTCAACAGCATTTTTCTTTTTTCTTTCCATAATTGTTGATCTCCTTGTCAATCAAGAACTTATCCATCTTTGTTTTAAATATACTCAATGACCTGGCCTCTACAGCCTTATGTGGCAATGGGCCCCACAAATTCACCACTCTCTGGCTAAAGAAGTTTCTCCTTTACCTTGTTCTAAAAGATCTTCCCTTTACTCGAGCGCTGTGCCCTCGGGTCCTCATCTCTCCTGCCAATGGAAACACCTTCCCAAAATCCACTCTGTCCAGGCCATTCAGTACTCTCAAAGTTTCAATAAGAACCCCCATTGTCCTTCTATACTCGACTGAGTATAGTCCCAGAGTCCACAAACATTCCTCATATGTCAAGTCTTTCATTCCTGGGATCATTCTCGTGAACTCCTCTGGACCCCTGCTCCAGGACCAGTACATCCTTCTTGAAGTATGGGGGCCAAACCTGCTCACAATACTCTAAATGTGGTCTCACCAGAGCTTTATAAAGCCTCAGAATTTTATCCCAACTTTTATAATCTAGTCCTCGCGAGAAGAATGACGACATTGTATTTGCCACCCTAACTACTGACTCAGCCTGCAAGTTTACCTTAAGAGATTCATGGACTCGGACCCCAAATCCCTTTGCACTTCATATTTCTGAATTTTCTCTCCATTTAGAAAATAGCCCATGCCTCTATTCTTCCTATCAAAGTGCATGCCCTCACATTTTCCCATGTTATATTTCATCTGCCACTTCTGTGCTCACTCTCTTAACCTATCTAAATCTTTCTGCAGCCTCTCCGTCTCCTCAATACTACCTGCTCCTCCACCTATCCTTGTATCATCTGCAAACATAGCCACAATGCCCTCAGTTCGTTCATCCAGATCACTAACGTATAAAGTGAAAAGTTGTGATCCCAACACCTTATGGAACGCCACTAGCCACTGGCTTCCATCCTGAAAAGGACCTTTTATCGCCACACTCCGCCTTCACCAGACAGCCAATCTTCTATCCATGCTACTAAGTGGCCTCTAACACTATGGGCCCTTATCTTACTCAGCAGCCTCCTGTGCAGCACCTTATCAAAGTCCTTCTGGAGGTCCAGATAGATAACATCCATTGGCTTTCCTTGGTCTAACCAGCTCGTTACCTCCTCAAAGAATTCTAATCGACTTATCAGGCATGACCTCTCCTTAGTGAAACCATGCTGACTTTATCGTATTTTACCATGCATATCTAGGTGTTCAGAAATCTGATCCTTCACAATGCACTCCAAAATCTTACCAACGATTAAAGTCAGGCAAATTGGCTTATTATTGATCCCTTCTTAAACAGGTGGTTACATTAGCAATTTTCTAGTCCTCTGCAACCCTCGCTGACTCCAGTGATTCCTGAAAGATCACTACTAAAGCCTCCATTGTCCCTTCAGCTATCTCCTTCAGGACTCTAGGTTGTAGCCCATCTGGTTCAGGCAATTCATCCACTTTCAGACCTTTCAGTTTTTGTAGCACCTTCTCATTGGTGATGGCCATCAAACTCATCTCTGCCCCCCCAACCCCCACCCCACTCTCTTGAATTTTTTTCCACCATGAAGACTGACGCAAAGTACTTATTCAGTTCCTCAGTCATTTCTTTGCTCCCCATTACTACCTCTGCAGCATCATTTTCCAGCAGTCTAATGTCAATTTTTTGCCTCTCTTTGGCACTTTATATATCTAAACAATCTCTTGCAATCTTTCCAAACATTATCAGCTACCTTACCCTCATATTTAATCTCCCTCCTTATTTCTTTCTTCGTTGTCCTCTGTTGGTCTTTGTAGACTTTCCACCACCCTTCACCACATTATATGCTTTCTCTTTTGCTTTCACGCTGTCCCGGATTTCGCTGGTCAGCCATAATCGCCTAATCCACCCTTTAGTTTGCTTCTTTTTGCTTCTCAGGATGAATTTTTGCGATGGATCTCGAATTACTCCCAGAAGCTCCTGCCACTGCAGTTCCACTGTCTTTGCTCCTAGGCTCCTCTTCTAGTCAATTCTTGTCAGCTCATCGCTCATGCCTCTGTTGTTGTCTTTGATAAACTGTAATACCATTATATGTGATTCCACCTTCTTCCTTTCAAACTGCAGAGTAAATTCTATCTCATTACAGTCACTTACTCTTCAGGGTTCCTTCACCTTAAACTTCCTTATCAAGTCTGCCTCATTGTACAACACTAAATCCAGACTTGCCTGTTCCCTAGTGGGCTCCACCCCAAGCTGCTCCAAAAAGCCATCTTGTAGACATTCCACAAATACCTTTCCTTGTGATCCATAACTAACCTGGTTTTCCCAGGTTACCTACATATTGAAATCCCCCTTGATCACTGTAACCTTGCCTTTCTTACATGCTTTTTCTATCGCTATGTATACCTTATGCTCCAAATCCTGACTACTGTTTGGAGTCTGTTGATAATTCCCATTATAGTTTTCTTACATTGCGGTTCCTCAAATCTACCCACAGAGATTCCACATCATCTGATCTTACTTTGTTTATTATTATTGATTTAATTTCATATTTTACTAACAATGCAACTCCACCCCCTCTGCTTGCGAGCCTGTCTTTTTAAAAGGATGTATATCCTTGGATATACAGCTCCCAGTCCTGATCCCCTTGCAGCTATGTCTCCTTAACAAATTTTTGCTTTGCATTTGTGTTTTAATAACTCATATAATGTGGCATCACTTCTTGGCCATTCCCAATTTTCCCGAAGAAGATAGTAGTGTGCAGCTTCTTGAACACAATGGAGTAGATTGCTAGCCTATATCAGAGAGCAGTTAGGAGTTAACACATTGCTGGGTCGATGAGTTTTTAGGACAATCCAGAATTTTAATTGTCATTATTACTGATACAAGTTTAGTCCAGGTTGTATTCAATTTAACTGGATTCAAATTCCCTAGCCACCACAGTTCATTTGATCGCAATTATTAGTTCAGCAACTTAACTGCAATGATAACATAATTTGTGAATTATTTTTCAACACTGACAGGAAGATGCACAATATTATTATATGGGAACTAAATTTATGATAATGATTTCTACCAGTTGTTCAATTCCATGAAGCTTTAATGCTTAAACAACAATATAAGATCTGATATTTTGGTTTGCAAAGTCATGGGATGTAAAGATTTAAAAGTGGAAAACTAACCTGTAAATCATTCTGTATTTTCTTTGCTGATTCCAATTGTTCAAAATATTTCCCTTTCTCTAATTTTTCACTCATCAGTTCTTCTTCTAATTTATTTTGTGTTATTGTTTTGTCATTCTGAAATATTCATCAAAAGAGATTAAATTTAACACAGACATTTAATTTGGGAATCAAAGAATTGCAACCGAAAAATTAATAACTTTACTCCAGATTGAGTATTTTCTTAAAAATGAGTTTAGAGCAAGTTGTGATGAACTGATTACTTTCCTTGTCCATTCTAGTCACAACTAAGGTTGCAATTAAAAAGAGAGACGATTATTGTGAATTATACAATTTCGGACAGTTCAAGTCATCATGCTAATAACGTGCATTTCATTAACACAAGTTTGCTGGAACACAATTGATGAATTGAGGACAGTATTTCTAAAGCATGAACATTTAAAACATGTTGGCTGGAACACGAATATATTGACAACACTTTAAGTGCTGTTTCTAAAGTGCAATTTTTCTATAATTTGGGGTTGCACAAGAACATAACCATTGCGTTATAGAAGTATCTGTATACAGCTTATTATTAGAAATAAGTCAACAAAGTCCCTTAAGTAACACTGTAAGATGTAGCTTATTGCAAATAAAACCTGCTCAAGTAAAAATGAAAAGTTAATTACAAAGGATGTAGAATATGCATATGTGCACACAAATGCTATGCTAATATGCACCCTTCTGGAAAAATAAAACACACAACCTCCCAGCTGGGAAAAACAGAATAACACAATGCAGTGTTATTTTAAGAGTACTTTAGCCAACATAAAATTACATTCAGGAAAAACAATTATTCAGACTGTTAAAATCTTTGGAGCCAGAGTCAATTTTCCCACAACCTGTTAGTGCTAGAAGGCATTCTGAATCTGTAATGATTAGTTGAATGAGCTTTCCTGGATACGTTAGCAGATTTTGAATTCTCCTTCAGGAACTCACCACATGAGGTCATGATGTCTTCCAGTGCTTTCAACAATCAAACATTGATGAGTGAGGGGTCACAGAGAGAGAAAGAGAGAGAGAAGGCAAAGGCTCTTGCTTCAGGCAAGTTATCTCACTAAGTATATTGTACTGAAATCAAATTGATTTCTTCCACCCATAGAAACATGTGATCTGTTGGAAAGTATCGTGGACTTAGTGGGATTGAATTTTCCAAGCATCTGAATTACATGAGTAACAGGGAGAAAGTTACAGAGTTAGACAGTCATAGTGATGTACATCATGGAAACAGACCCTTCGGTCCAACTTGTCCATGCCAATCAGATATGCTAACCTAATCTAGTCCCATTTACCAGCACCTGGCCCATTTCCTTCTAAACACTTCCGATTCATATACCCATCCAGACGCCTTTTACATGTTGTAATTGTACCAGCCTCCACCACTTCCTCTGGCAACTCATTCATACATGCACCACCCCCTATGTGAAAAAGTTGCCCCTTAGGTCCCTTTCCTATCTTTCCTCTCTCACCTATGCCCTGTAGTTCTGGACTCCCCCCACCCCAGGGATAATATCTTGTCTATTCATCCCATCTATACCCCTCATGATTTTATAAACCTTTACAAGGTCACCCCTCAGCCTTCAGCGCCCCAGGGAAAACAGTCCTAGCCTATTCAGCCTCTCCCTTTGGCTCAAATCCTCCAACCCTGGCAACATCCTCGTAAATCTTTTCTGAACCCTTTCAAGTTTCACGACATCCTTCCTATAGGAAAGAGACCAGAATTGCACATAATATTCCAAAAGTGGCCTAACCAATGTCCTGTACAGCCGCAACATGTCCTCCCAACTCCTATACTCAATGCTCTGACTAATAAAGGAAAGTATACAAAACGTCTTCTTCACTATCCTATCTATCTGCGACTCTACTTTCAAGAAACTATGAACCTGCACTCCAAGGTCTCTTTGTTCAGCAACACTCCCCAGGACCTTACCATTAAGTGTATACGTCTTGTTCTGATTTGCTTTTCGAAAATGCAGCACCTAACATTTATTTAAATTAAAGTCCATCTGCCACTCCTCAGCCCATTGGCCCATCTGATCAAGATCCTGTTGTACTCTAAGGTAACTTTCTTCACTGTCCACTACGCCTCCAATTTTGGTGTTATCTGCAAACTTACTAACTATACCTCTTATGCTCACATCCAAATTATTTACATTAATGACAAAAATTAGTGGACCCAACACTGATCCTTGTGGCACTCCACTGGTCACAGGCCTCCAGTCTGAAAAGCAACCCTCCAGCACCATCTTCTACCTTTGAGCCAGTTCTGTATCCAAATGACTAGTTCTCCCTGTATTCCATGAGATCTAACCTTGCTAACCAGTCTCCGATGTGGAATCTTGATGAACGCCTTATTCAAGTCCATATAGATCACGTCCACCACTCTGGTCTCATCAATCCTCTTTGTTACTTTTTCAAAACACTCAATCAAGTTTATAAGACATGATTTCCCACCACAAAGCCATGCTGACAATCCCTAATCAGTCCTTGCCTTTCCAAATACATGGACATCCTGTCCCTCAGGATTCCCTCCAACTTGCTCACCACCGATGTCAGGCTCACTGGTCTATAGTTCCCTGGTTATTCCTCACCACCTTTCTTCAGTATGGCACCACGTTAGCTAACCTCCAGTGTTTTGGCACCTCAGCTGTGACTATCGATGATACAAACATCTCAGTAAGAGGCCCAGCAATCACTTCCCTAGCTTCCCACAGAGTTCTACAGTACACGTGATCGGGTCCTTGGGATTTATCCACTTATATGGATTTCAAGACATCCAGCACCTCCTCCTCTGTAATATGGACATTTTTAACGATGTCACCATCTATTTCCCTACATTCTATATCTTCCATGTTCTTCTCTACAGTAAATACTGATGCAAAATACTTGTTTAGTATCTCCCCATCTCCTGCAGCTCCACACACAGGCTGCCTTGCTGATCTTTGAGGGGCCCTATTCTCTCCCCAGTTACCCTTTTGTCCTTAATGTATTTACAAAAACCGTTTGGATTCTCCTTAATCGTATTTGCCAAAGCTAACTTGTCCCCTTTTTGCCCTCCTGATTTCCCTCTTAAGTATACTCCTATTGTCTTTATACTCTAAGGATTCACTCAATCTCTCCTATCTATATCTGATCTATGCTTCCTTCATTTTCTTAACCGAAACCTCAATTTCTTTAAGTCATCCAGCATTCCCTACACCTAAGAGCCTTATCTTTCACCCTAATAGGAATATACTGTCTTTGGACTCTTGTTATCTCATTTCTGAAGTCTTCCCATTTTCCAGCCATCTCTTTACTGCGAACATCTGCCCCCAGTCAGCTTTTGAAAGTTCTTGACTAATATCATCAAAATTAACCTTCTTCCAATTTAGAACTTCAACTTTGAGATACGGTCTATCCTTTTCCATCGCTATTTAAAAACTAATAGAATTATGGTCGCTGGCCCCAAAATGCGCCCCCACTGACACCTCAGTCACCTGCTGTCTTATTTCCCAATATTAGATCAAGTTTTGCACCTTCTCTAGTAGGTACATCCACATACTGAATCGGAAAATATTCTTAGACACATTTAACACATCCTTCTCCATATAAACCCTTAACACTATGGCAGTCTCAGCCTATGTTTGGAAAGTTAAAATCCCCTACCAAAGCCACTCTATTATTCTTACAGATAACTGAAATCTTCTAACAAATTTGTTTCTCAATTTCCTGTTGATTAATACAATCCCAATAAGGTGATTATCCCTTTCTTATTTCTCAGTTCCACCCAAATAACTCCCCTGGATGTATTCCCAGGAATATCCTCCCTAAGTACAACAGTAATGCTATCCCTTAACAAAAACGCCACTCCCCCTTCTCTCTTGTCTCCCCCGCCCCCCTTTCTATCCTTTCCTGTGGCATTTGTATCCTGGAGCATTAAGCTGCCAGTCCTGTCCATCCCTGAGCCACGTTTCTGCAATCGTGATGATATTCCAGTCTTATGTTCCTAACCATGCCCTGAGTTCATCTGCCTTCCCTGTTAGGCCTCTTGCATTGAAGTACATGCAGTTTACTTTATCAGTCCTACCTTATTCTCTGCTTTGTTCCTGTCTGCTCTGACTGTTTGACTTGCTCCATTTCCCGACTGCACCGGTCTCAGATTGATCTCTTTCCTCACTATTTCCCTGGGTCCCACCCTGCCCAGCTTACTAGTTTAAATCCTACCAAGCAGCTCTCACAAATCTCCCTGTCAGTATATTAGTCCCCTTCTAATTCAGGTGCCATCTGTCCTTCTTGTACAGGTCACTTCTACCCCAGATTCTAATGAACCTTTCTCTCCTGCACCAGCTCCTCAGCCACGCATTCATCTGGTCTATCTTCCTATTCCTGCCCTCACTAGCTTGAAGCACCGGAAGTAATCCAAATATTGCTATTCTTGAGAACCTTTTTAAATTCCCACCTAACTTTCTTTATTCTCCTTTTCAGAATCTCATCCTTTTCCCTTCCTATGTCATTGTTCCAATGTATACAAAGATCTCCTGTTGGTCCCCTCTTCCTTTTGAGAACATTCTGCACCATCTCCGAGATGTTTTTGATGCTGGCACCAAGCAGGCAACACACCACTCTGATTTTTCGCTTCTGGCCGCAGTCACATCTGTCTGTGCCTATGACTAGAGAGTCCCCTATCACAATTGATCGCTTGAAACCCGACGTGCCCCTCATTACATTAGAACCTGCCTTGATTCTATACTCTTGGCTGTTTGTGTTACACTCCCTTGAGAGACCATCACCCCTTAACTTTTCCAAAACAGCATACTTGTTTGAAAATGGGTTGGGAGAACATGGTGAGAATGAAAAGAAACAGGCTCTTAACATCAAGAAAATTTTGATTTTCCCCTTAAAGTTTCAACAGCTAGATAAAGATCGTGCTAGTGAGGAGGGGCCTATTTTCAAGAACCAATATCTCATTATTACCTCATTTGTATGCATGTTGCCAATATCCCAGAAACTAGAAATCACCAATTTCCAACTTTAAAGTCAGAACTGTAACCTGGTAGCTTCAGTCACCAGCATTTTCTCTGGGCATCAACTTTGGCTCGCATTCCTTAACATCACAGGGCATGCTTTATAAACAATGATCCCCTGCATCCACAGAAGTAAGCAAGGAAGACACTCAGCAAAAATGTATCCCAGCAAGGAAGAAAGAATAAATCAACCAAAGCTAATCAAGGAAGTTAAGGAGAGTATGAAGTTGAAAAAATACATGTAAGGAGGTAGATAGCCATTAATACTGTGACAAATTGAGAATCCAGCAAAGCAGAACCAAAAAGATAATAAACTGAGAATATAAACCACAAGGGCAAACTAGTGAGGAATATAACAATTGACATAAGATGCTTCTGTAAGTATATATAGAAGAGAGAGGCCAAAGTTAATTTAGGCCCCTTGCTAAATGAATTTAGGGATATGGTGTCTTTTGGTACTGCTCTTTCCCTTCGGGTTTTCCTTGATCCCATCTGTAAAAGATATTTCATGGCGTCTCTTTGATGTCTAATTTCCTTTCCAATGAACCTTCAACATTCTGTATACTTTTGAAAGGTCCCCCTGTTTTAATGTGGTGTAGCTGATATATGCTTCTTTCGTCTTCTTTATCAAAGTCTTGATATACCTGGACATCCAGGTTCTCCGGACTTACTGCACTTGTTCTTCACTCTTCGAGGAACACCCTGACCCTGAATTTTCACTATATTACTTTTAAAAGACCTCCACTTTCCAAATGTAGACTTAGCTGGAAGTAGCTTTTTGCAGCAGAGAGCGGCGGGAGCTGGGCGGAAGTGAAGTCGGAGCGCAAAGCTGGTCGGGAAGTTATTTGAGTGGAGAAGGAACCCGAGATACTACACGTGTAGTGTCTCCCACCTTCCCTCCTCCTCTAACCTAAAAAAAAAGGTAAGCTACTTAGTGTTCTTGTTTTGGAGACTAAGTGTAGAGTTATAGCAGCGCAGGCAGTGGAATGTTCCTCCTGCAGGATGTTTGAGGTAGGGGTGACCACCGATGCTCCTGCCGACATCATCTGCAGGAAGTGCAGCCAGCTCCAGCTCCTCACAGACCGCGTTAGGGTACTGGAGCTGGAGTTGGATGAACTGAGAATTATTTGAGTGGCTGAGAGGTGAATAGATAGAAGCTACAGGGACATGGTTACGCCAGAGAACAGAGGTAGCTGGGTAACAGTTAGAGGTGGGAAGGGGAGGAAGCAGGCAGTGCAGGGATCCCCTGTGGTCGATCCCCTCAACAATAAGTATACTGCTTTGGATACTGTTGGGGGGGATGGCCTAGCAGGGATAAGCTGCAGTGACCGGGTCTCTGGCACGAGGTCCGGCTCTGAGGCTCAGAAGGGAAAGGGGGAGAGGAGGAGAGCGCTAATTATAGGAGACTCTATAGTTAGAGGGACATTCAGGCGGTTCTGTGGACATGGGCGAGACTCTCAGTTGGTTTGTTGCCTCCCGGGTGTCAGGGTCCAAGATGTCTTGGACCGTGTCTTCAGAATCCTTAAGGGGGAGGGTGTGCAGCCAGAAGTCGTGGTGCACACTGGCACCAACGACATAGGTAGGAAGAGGGGTGGGGAGGTCATTCAGGAGCTCAGGGAGTTAGGTTGGAAGCTAAAAGCTAGGACGGACAGAGTCGGCATCTCTGGGTTGTTGCCGGTGCCATGTGACAATGAGGCAAGGAATAGGGAGACAGTGCAGTTGAACACATGGTTGCAAGGATGGTGTAGGAGGGAGGGCTTCAGGTATTTGGACAATTGGACTGCATTCTAGGGAAGGTGGGACCTGTACAAGCAGGACGGGTTGCACCTGAACCAGAAGGGCACCAATATCCTGGGAGGTAGGTTTGCTAGCACTCTTCGGAGGGGTTTAAACTAACTTGGCAGGGGGATGGGATCCGGACTTGGAGTCCAGCAAGTAGGTTAGCTGTTTTTCAGGATGTCCAAGAATGTAGGGAGGCTGTGGAGAAGGTAGCACTGACAGGGAATACTTGCGGACACAGAGATGGGTCCAAGCGTGTCTACTTCAACGCAAGGAGTATCAGAAATAAGGTGGGTGAACTTCAGGCGTGGATTGGTACTTGGGACTACGATGTTGTGGCCATCACAGAAACGTGGATAGAAGAGGGACAGGAATGGTTGTTGGAGGTTCCTGGTTACAGATGTTTCAGTAAGATTAGGGAGGGTGGTAAAAAAGGAGGGGGTGTGGCGTTGCTAATTAGAAATGGTATAATGGCTGCAGAAAAGCAGTTCGAGGGGGATCTGCCTTTGGAGGTAGTATGGGCTGAAGTCAGAAACAGGAAAGGAGCAGTCACCTTGTTGGGTGTTCACTATAGGCACCCCAATAGCAGCAGAGATGTGGAGAAACAGATTGGGAAACAGATTTTGGAAAGGTGCAGAAGCCACAGGGTAGTAGTCATGGGCGATTTCAACTTCCCAAATATTGATTGGAAGCTCTTTAGATCAAGTAAATTGGACGGGGCGGCGTTTGTGCAGTGTATCCAGGAAGCTTTTCTAACTCAGTATGTAGATTGTCCGACCAGAGGGGAGGCCATATTGGATTTGGTATTCGGTAATGAACCGGGACAAGTGATGAGCTTGTTAGTGAGTGAGCATTTTGGTGATGGTGACCACAATTCTGTGACTTTCACCTTGGTTATGGAGAGAGATAGGTGCGTGCAACAGGGTAGGTTTTACAATTGGGAGAAGTGTAAATACGATGCTGCAAGACAGGATCTGAGGAGCATAAGTTGGGAGCATAGGCTGTCAGGGAAGGATGTCATTGAAATGTGGAACTTTTTCAAGGAACAGATACGACGTGTCCTTGATATGTATGTACCTGTCAGGCAGGAAAGAGATGGTCGTGTGAGGGAACCTTGGTTGACGAGGGAGGTTGAATGTCCAGTAAAGAGGAAGAAGGAGGCTTACATAAGGTTGAGGAAACAAGTTTCAGACAGAGCATTGGAGGGATACAGGATAGCCAGGAGGGAGCTGAAGAAAGGGATTAGGAGAGCTAAGAGAGGGCATGAAAAATTTTATGCATATGTGAGAAACATGAGAATGACGAGAACAAGGGTAGGTCCGATCAAGGACAGTAGTGGGAGACTGTGTATTGAGTCGGAAGAGATAGGAGAGGTCTTGAATGAGTACTTTTCTTCAGTATTTACAAGTGAGAGGGACCGTATTGTTGAAGAGGAGAGTGTGAAACGGACTGGTAAGCTAGAGGAGATACTTTGTTAGGAAGGAAGATGTGTTGGGAATTTTGAAAAACTTGAGGATAGACAAGACCCGCGGGCCTGATGGGATATATCCTAGGATTATGTGGGAAGCAAGAGAGAAAATTGCAGAGCCGTTGGCAATGATCTTTTCGTCTTCACTGTCAACGGGGGTGGTACCAGGGGATTGGAGAGTGGCGAATATTGTGCCGCTGTTCAAAAAAGGGAATAGGGATAATCCCGGGAATTACAGGCCAGTTAGTCTTACTTCGGTGGTAGGCAAAGTAATGGAAAGGGTACTGTGGGATAGGGTTTATGAGTATCTGGAAAGACACTGATTAGGGACAGCCAGCACGGATTTGTGAAGGGTAGGTCTTGCCTTACAAGTCTTATTGAATTCTTTGAGGAGGTGACCAAGCATGTGGATGAGGGTAGAGCAGTGGATGTAGTGTACATGGATTTTAGTAAGGCATTTGATAAGGTTCCCCATGGTAGGCTTATGCGTAAAGTCAGGAGGCATGGGATAGTGGGAAATTTGGCCAGTTGGATAGAGAACTGGCTAACCGGTCGAAGTCAGAGAGTGGTGGTAGTTGGTAAATATTCAGCCTGGAGCCCAGTTACAAGTGGAGTTCCGCAGGGATCAGTTCTGGGTCCTCTGCTGTTTGTAATTTTTATTAATGACTTGGAAGAGGGAGTCAAAGGGTGGGTCAGTAAAGTTGCAGATGATACGAAGATTGGTAGAGTTGTCGTTAGTGAGGAGGGCTGTTGTCGGCTGCAAAGGGACTTAGATATGATGCAGAGCTGGGCTGAGGAGTGACAGATGGAGTTCAACCCTGTCAAGTGTGAGGTTGTCCATTTTGGAAGGACAAATAAGAATGCAGAATACAGGGTTAACGGTAGGGTTCTTAGAAAGGTGGAGGAGCAGAGGGATCTTGGCGTCTATGTTCATAGATCTTTGAAAGTTCCCCCAATTTACTTGTAAGAAGGCCTATGGCATATTAGTGTTCATTAGCAGAGAGATTGAATTCAAGAGTCGTGAGGTGATGTTGCAGCTGTACAGGACCTTGGTAAGGCCACATTTGGAGTACTGTGTGCAGTTCTGGTCGCATCACTTTCGGAAAGATGTGGAAGCTTTGGAGAGGGTGCAGAGGAGATTTACCAGGATGTTGCCTGGAATAGAGACTAGGTCATACGAGGATAGATTGAGAGTGCTAGGCCTTTTCTCATTGGAACGGCGAAAGATGAGGGGTGACTTGATCGAGGTTTATAAGATGATCAGGGGAATAGATAGAGTAGACAGTCAGAGACTTTTTCCCCGGGTACAACAGAGTGTTACAAGGGGATATAAATTTAAGGTGAAGGGTGGAAGGTATAGGGGGAATGTCAGGGGTAGGTTCTTTACCCAGAGAGTGGTGGGGGCATGGAATGCGCTGCCTGTGGGAGTGGCAGAATCAGAATCATTGGTGACCTTTAAGCAGCAATTGGATAGGTACATGGATAGGTGTTTAAGCTAGGACAAATGTTTGGCACAACATCCTGGGCCGAAGGGCCTATTCTGTGCTGTACTGTTCTATGTTGTATGTTCTAGCTGCTCCTAGATCCTGTCTAATGACATTGAAATCAGCTTTCCCCCAATTTACTTACTTAACTTCTGCACTATCCTTATCCATTTCCTTAATGACTTTGAAACTTCTAGACTTCTGGTCACTGTCTTCAAAATGCTTGTCCAGTGAAACTTAAATTACTTGGCTGGCTTCATTCCTCAGGATTAGGTCTAGCACTGTTCCATCCCTAGTAGGAACATCTACGTACTAGCACACAATGCTCTTCAAAATTCTACCTCATCTAACCTTTCATAGAGGTGATCCAAGTTATTGTTAGCAAAGTTGAAGTCCCTTACAACCAAAACCCTGTTTCTCTTGCACCTTTCAGTGATTTGCCAACCCATCTGCTCCTCTATCACCCTCTGACTTGGGAGGCCTGTAGTATAATCCCAGCAAGATAACACTCCTTTTTCATTTCTGAGCTCTGTCCAAGTGGCATCACTTGAAGACTCTTCTAAGCTATCCTCCCTCATTACTGCAGTATTAATTTTCCTCATCAATAATGCAATGTCCCCACCTCTCTTAAATCCCCCACTAAAGTTTCTATGCCTTGGAATGTTAAACTACCAATTTTGTCCTTCCTTCACCCATATCACATTAATTACAACAATATTATATTCCCACAGGTTGATTCATACTCAAAATCATTTGCCTTACCAGTCAAGCTTCTCATGTTAAAATAGATACAATTTAGCTTTCTAGACCTATCATCTGCCTTATCCTACTCATGTCTTCTCTGCCTACTCTGGAATGTCTGAGCCTTCCTTCTACATCTGACTGGATCTTGCTCCTGACTTTACCATCCACTCTGTATCCCATTCATCTGCTGGATCAATTTAAAACCTCCCTTACAGCACGAGCAAACCTTCCTGTAAAGATATTGGATCTGTAGCTTGCTGCAGCCAAAACAACAGTCAATCAGACAGGTGATGATTTAAAGTGAAAATATTTACAAGTACGATATTTTATTTACAATGATGAGTCACCCATACCACCTTCTGTACCCTCAGAAGGCTTTCTTTTGCTTGCCCTCTCATATGTCTAAATGCAGTCCCCTGGGATCTCAGTGGAGGCTATTGGCCTTGAAGGCTTAGGTGGATTATCCTTGGGACGGTTGTGACTGGATGGCCCAAACATGCTGACAGTGACCTGGCCAGATGAAAGCTCACGTTCACTGGCTTCAGCTTCTACACGGTTGCTGTTCACAGGCATGATGGAGGTGGAGAGGCCAGGCACTTCTGGGGTCTCCTGACATCTCGGTGGAGTCTGTGTGTGGTTCCTCCTCTGTTTGGGCCCCTACTGGTACTGCATTATCTCCTTGAGGGGGAAAGGCATCCGGAGTGATGTCAAGGTCCGTTGTCCCCTGTTGTCTTGTGGTTGATGCTGATCAATGCATTGCAGATCTGCACCATCTCTGGCAGCCACTGCACATTCTGTTGTACAGTTCTGATGAAGAGTCACCAGACTCAAAACATTAACTCTGCTTTCTTCCCACAGATGTCAGACCTGCTGAGTTTTGTCAGCATTTTGCTT